>NC_056725.1:1563549838-1563729915 GCF_019279795.1 Protopterus annectens
TGTGATGTGGCTAAATTGTGCACTGCTGCTGGACAGGTTACCAAGAGGGACAAACGGGACTGATGCTGTGCTGAACTTGAAGCAAAAATTTATGCAGTGATAGAGCATGATCATTTAATATTTATATTCACCTGTTACCAACATGCATGATCAAAAGAAGGTGGTAAGATATCAGGAGCAATATGGTCAAGAGGGATCAGCCACAGTGCTCCTCCTTCCAGAGGATGAGGCCATGGTACTGCCCCTTTATCTGAGGTGGCATTAACATGATTGATGGTGGCCTTAATGTAGGTATGCTCACATTGTCCAGGTATGCAGATGTTTAAACCATATTATGTACATAAAATATGTTCAGCTGTGAATATGTGTTTCTGACATTGTTGCCTCCAGTAGGTGTCCAGACAAATTCTGAAAAGCAAGTGGTGTGGACGAGCTTCTCAATGGTTTCTTTGTCTGTAAGCTTATTAAAAACCTATGGTCTTATGAAGGAGGATATCTGGGTACTTCACACATTATCTGGTCACCTATGGACCTATGAAGGAGGATAGCAGGGCAAGTCACACATTATCTGGTCATCTATGGACCTATGAAGGAGGATAGCAGGGCACTTCACACATTATCTGGTCACCTATGGACATATGAAGGAGGATAGCAGGGCACTTCATGCATTATCTGGCCTCATTGCTTTACAAAGATGCTCATTTCAGGGTACCAGAGTGAACACTGACTTAACTATGTCTATACTGTGCTACATGTAGGAAAGAAGACATGTTGATTCAGCTATGCCTGTATTATGTTACCTGAAGAAAATAAGACATCAGCAATGTTTAACTGTGGTTTTATTCCAGGTGAAAGTCATTCATGTAAATAACCAGAGGCTGCTATTTCATAGATCAGTGCATAAGATGTCTACCATAAAGATGGCTGGGGTAATTACATGAGCACTTTTAATAATTTCCACACTCGAGAGCTCACAAAGCTACATTTGAAAAGGTGTTGGTAGAGCCAGCTTCATGTTTAGCTGGATGATGTATTGTTGATTATACAAATGGCGCACCTGAATGTGATGTTGACCATAACAATAACACTGTGATCCAGTCTGGGAGACGTGAGAGAGTACACATTGCAGAAACAAAGGTATGCTGTTACATGGCAATGTTGTTGGGACTGCTTGTCCTGACAATTAGGCAACTCAGGTAAAAAGTGAGTCTGACTTAGCCAGTGTTGCAAGTGGAATGCTATCAAAGCTACACACAAATGCTACATTGCATTCTTCCTATACCAGTGGACATTCACAGCAAAAAAACACATGCCATGGCCAGTGGTGCTACTGTTTCTGCTGCCATTGATGGTATGACCTCACAACATGCAGCCATATTGTATGATAGTGTGTATATCCAAAAGGGTAGCCTTTGTAGCACTTTTAAAAGTCCCTGGTGCATAAGCTAAACAACCTTCATGAAGACAGGCAGAATTACACTTCACCGGCACTTATATAACCATAATTAATAAATTAATTAATGCATACTTCCTTAATTATTTAAATAAACAGTGAATGATTTTTTACATTATAAGAAAGCTTTCCAATTAATTTCAGTATTCGGACCTTATGGTTGGTAGGTCTGATATTTTAAGATAAGACAGCATTGTTTGTATAATAACCACTGCTTTAAATTATTTTAAAATTAGAAGAATGCTGCAAAATGTTAATTCAGTTAATGTATGTCCAAATTCCATGAAATGTTTAATTACAGGATTTGTCATCAGTTTATTTCTAATGTTACATAGATGTTCCAAAATTGGCATCTTTGATGAACACTGCTGTACGTGATATGGACCAGCAAGTGATGGAATGAGTATAACATTTTAAAAAGAAGAACTTGTAGAGATTGTGAGAATGTCAAAATATACAGATGGCAATATCTAGATGACTATAGGATTAAATCCTAATGAGGGGATGTCACAGTGGTACAGAGGATAGCACTGTCATTTCACAGCAAGACGTTCTACAGTTTGGTTCTCAGCTGGGGTGCCTACTGTATGGACCCTTTGCGCCCTCCCTGTGTTCATGTAAGTTGTCTCTGGGTGCTCTGCAGTAGGTGGATCAGGGACTCTAAACTGTCCAGATGTGTAAGTGAGTGCATATGTAACATGGAAGAAAGACCTTGGAACCTACATGTGTAAGTTTCTCACTTTTCCTTGTAAACTCCACAGATCGCATTGGCTATCCATAGGATCACTCTAGGAGTCAGCTATAACTCAGGAGAAAGAGAGAAAGAGAGATGACTAACATATTAATTCATAATGAGTCATTGGACATTACTAACCTTGCTAATTTATGACTCACTGAACCAGCTGTTGCGTTGCTACTGAAAAGACTGAAGTTCATCCAAACTATTACAATAAAGTGGGTTAATTTAGGAAATGTGCATTTCAAGATCATCATGTATTTGATGTTAAAAGACTAAATGTGGAAATGGAAGATACTGATACCAGTTTATTAGACTTATCTCTCTCTATGATGCTGATCATGTAGGTTTCAGACAGACAATACTTATAAATGAGAACGTACATTTATGGGAGTCAGAATTGCATTTAAAATCTGACATCGTGGCAAAAGTACTTTTATGTTACCATTTAGTACGTCAGCTATTAAGGCTTTTTATCAAGTAACAATAAAATATGTGCTTTGGGAATATAATGTTCTTCTTCTTCTTTCTGCTTTTCCCAGTTAGGGGTTGCCACAGCAGACCTCCGGTCCGCTAATGATTGGCAGTAGATTTTTCCGGTGCCGAGGTGCCAGCCCGACACCCAACCTTCAATGAAGGCACGCCCATTCACGCATGTCTTTCGAACGCCACAGGACTATGGGGAGGACATGCAGACTCCATACAGAAGATGCGCCAGCTGAGAATCGAATGGGAGAACCTCTTGCTGTGAGGCGACAATGCTACCAGTGCACCACCGTGGCTTGCTTTAAATGTAAGAAATTACATAAATAAGTTTAATATGCATAAAGAAAACTGGTTAGTACTAACAAATTTTCAGAGTAATAAAAATATAGTCGTTAAACTATTGGACAAGGGTTATAATGTGGTTATGAATGCAGTTGGCTATGGAAATAGGCAGAGAACTCTCAGAGTATGTGTCCCAGGCAGGTATGACCCTAGCCCTAAGCAGCATCCTCCCTTCACCAAGAATAATACCATAATACCAATAAAAGATAATTGACTTCAACAACTGCCTTAGTTTCTGGTTTAATTCCAAAGGGATCCAGTATTTGTCTGCTTGGGATGACATGGTCGACAGCCCTTGATTCTTTGCTAGAGAAAGCCTTCTCCTGTCACCGCTGGCTTTCCAGATCCTGGCCAAGTCTCTCACCTCCCCATTGTGCCCTTTTTAGGCAATGTCCTAAAGACAAACCTTCCAACATAAAAGATCTGTCAAAAAGCAAAATGAAGGTCATGCTGCTTAATGCTAGGAGCCTTAACCTGAAAATGGACTCACTGGAGGCTCTACTTACACTAGACGTTGCCAATGTCTGTGCGGTCATGAAAACATGGTTCAGGGCTGCGTTGAGCAACCCTGCCTTACCAGGCTATATCTCATTCCAGACATTCTGACCCCAAAATGAGGTTGGAAAGACTAAGGGTGGTGGGGTCTCTATCTTCATTAAAGACAAGCACACCTCCAGACTGGTTTGCCAGCATGACACACTGGAACTACTCCAGGTACAACTGATATGTGGCAAGACACCCAGTTATAGCTAGCTATAGACCTCCTTCCATGACTCAGGACACCCAGTCCTCTTACCTGGATCTGCTTGTCTCCATCAAAGTACCCCCTAACACTGTGATTCTTGGTGACTTCAACTATCCCACCATAGACTGGGTGAACTATTCTTGCACTAATGTGCTCTCTCAACAATTCCTTGACTTCATCAGTTCTAATGCACTAGACCAGCTCGTCTCATCCCCCAGAAGAGGAGATAACATTCTGGATTTGATTCTCACCAATATGAGTGATGCTGCACCAGTTCCATAGTAGGTTCTTTGCTGGTGAGTCAGATCATTGGACTGTCAAATTCAAAGTTTCTATCCCCCCCAACCCCCCCATCCATAATCAAGCTAAAAACTTCTCAGATGGTGCCTACAACCTCCTAAGGGAGGGTATCTGTAGCTTCACACCACCTCCCCCTTCAGAGGATGCAGACAACTATGCTGAACAGTATGCCACTGCAGTATGCAAGCACCTGTTCAACTGCATGGACTCAGCCATACCATATAGAACTCCAAACTGCTCCTCAAGGAAACACAAACCTTTTTAGTGGCCATCCTCTATCAACAGGCTTTACAACAAAAGGAATAAACTTTGTCCAAAAGTAAAAAGGAACAAATTCCAAAATGGAAAAACTCCCTCCTTTACCTCAACAAGCAAATTAGATCACTGGTGAAAACCTCCAAGGCCAATTATGAATCAAAACTAGCCTCCAAAACAAAGGGAAACTATCAAGTCTTCTTCAGTTACATCAGGAACGTCCATGGCAAAGCCCAGGTTTGTTCCAAATTAGTACTTAACAGTATCACTTACGCTGATCCTGTTGACTTACCAAGACTGATCCATAAAGCCATGGCATGTATTATTATGGATCTCATAAACAAACACATAGGCAATCTCCAAGCACTTGACCCCACCCAGTTCGGATTCATCAAGGACAGATCTTGCCTGTTGAAACTGGTTGACTTCTTTGAGACTGTCACCAAGGCCCTGAATGAGGGAAAGTCAGTACATACAGCTTACCTTAAATTGGCCAAGGCCTTTGACACAATCCCCCACTTGGGCATCATCAAAAAGCTAACACAACTTGGTGTAAATCCTTATCTCATCAGGTGGGTGGCCAAATCGCTCACCGACAAGCCCCTCAAAGTCAAAATAGGCACCTTCACTTCCGATAGCATACCTGTCACTAGTGGAGTTCCCCAGGGATTTGTTCTGGGACTCCTATTGTTTGGCATCTATTTCTCAGAGGTCTAGGCAAAGACAAAAGGCCTGTGGCTGACCAAGTTTGCAGACAACTGTAAGTGGGGTGCTGTCACTGACTCCCCAAATGATGTTAACATGTTGCAAGAGGGTCTCACAGCATCTAATGACTGGTGCCAAAGTCATGGTCTCAAGATAAATGCAAAATAATGTATCATTATACCATTCAGCAAAAGCACGGCCCCTACTGATTACCACATTAAAAGCAACCCCCTAAGCACACAACCTGTGTTAAGAGAACTGGTCACTCAGGTTGATAACAACCTCACATTCCATCATCATGTAGCAGCAGTGGTTAGAAAAGCCTTTTACTTGGTTCATCTCATAAGTAAAGGGATTGCAGCCAGAAAAAAAGAAGGTTATTATGTACTTATGCCACCATAAGGTTATGTATTAAATTGATAATATAAAAGCAATAAGAAAGAGAGGTGTGGCATCTGATGAAGTCCGGTTAATGAGGATGAAAACGCGAGTAGAAGCATAAAAGCATTTATGTTTTAACTTTGTCTTGATACCTGGTGTGGATTTAATAAATTTTGGAAATATACTGGCAAGCCTGCTCTTTTCTCTGTTGGCCATTGCACTCTGGACAGTTTATTCAAGGTTATTACCTTGCTATACTCCTCCCTTATTAGACCAATAATTGAGTATAATGCCCCATTTGGAATGCACTTCTCCAAACATCTGCATCAACTGGAAAGGCCACTGAAATATCTCACAAAGAGAATCCATGGCCTCCAACACCTGTCCTATGCAAACAGGCTCAAATTCCCATCACTCTACTTATTATCATACAGATTGCTCAGGGGTGATCTGTGTCTTGCCTACAAGGCAATCTCGGACCCTGCCCTACTAGAGATGCTTCATATCTGTAAGTCTAACTCTTCACACTCTACCCACTCAAAAGGTCTGAATCTAATATGCGACATCAACAAAACCTGTTGGAGAGACAGGTTTGTCTCCCAGAGGCTGCTCCGGCTCTCAAATGGTGTAGTTGTACATTGCTCTGACTATAGTGTACAGGGTCCTGGGTTCGAGACTTGGCAGGGTTGATTATTTGTGTCAAGTGGATGGTGCAGTGGTAGTGTTGTTGCCTCATAGCAAGAGGTTATGAGGTTATGTGGTTTGAGAGGTTATGAATAGACTCCCCATACACATCAAACAGAGCACCTCACTGACCCTCTTGAAGCACAACCTTGATGAGTGGATGGGCAAGCACAAATTTGTCTCAGGGGTTCCACCTGTGTCTCTCATTGACAAGGGAGAGAGGTGCTGACTGAGGTTTCTTTTTGGGGTTAAACTCTTGGCTAGGCTTGTAAGGGCCCCAGGGCCATTAGCTTAGTAAACTCCTAGGATCCTATGAAAACTATTTAAATGACTCTGTGTATTACAAGAAATTACAAATGGACAACCCCTTAGAACAGTTTCAAGAGTAGGGTATGAGATTAAATTTCTTAAAAGACGCAATGTGTTAAAAAAAAGTTATGTCCAAAAACACCATCTCTTTTGCACATTTCCTAAGATTTCTAAGGATACAGATTACAAAGGATTAGTCCAGATAAAATCACTTTAGCTAATCTAATAAATCTCTCTCTCTCTCTGTGGGAGGAATATAGACACCTTGTTGAAGTTTCAAGTAGTTTATTCCATCAAGTAGAAAGATGGACAAGTGTTCTTGTTCTAATACATTATATTCAACCGGTCAGTTATTTAAAGTCATTTGCAGACAATGGTGGGAAGGTCCTGAGTAGCTGACTGGAAGAATATTTTGCCAATGATAAAAACAGCAGACAATCCCAAAGTTTAGAGGTTAGCCCTTTATTTGAATATTGCTAAAGGACACATGAGGATTCACCAGCTTAGCAGCCTGTGCAGCCTCATTCTTAGTGCTTTCAGTTGCACTCAGTGTTAACCCTTTAGGAACCAAAGTGTTAAACTTCCAAATATGCACAACTTCTTTACTTAAAAGTTTGTCAGGGGAGGTGTCCATTATAAAGGACAAACTTTTAAGTAAAGAAGTTACGTATATTTTGAAGTTTAACACTTTGATTCCTAAAGGTGTAAACAATGAGTGAAAGTAGAAGTGCTTAATTAACATGTAATTAAAGTGCAATTGATTGCTAAGTTTGATATTTCTGTGTTATATAATGTGATGGTCTGATGTAATTGATTTTACTCCTTGAAGACTGTATTTGGCCAAAGCACTATAGACATTAAAGCTTTTTCCTGTTTATCTTCTGTCGCTGTGTGATTTGTTATTGTATTCTCCAGTTGTGTGGTGCCATCTAGTACAGTGGTTTGTAGAGTTGTTAACAGTCTGAGCATTGAAAATGCCTGCTTTTATGAGGCTATCCAGACTTTATTAGAATGCTTTGCATCACATGTAATATGAGAGGATGTGTCTGCTTTTATGGGGCTCATATTCACTGAAGCAAATTATGAAAGCTTTTTTACAGAAGTTTTTTCCAGTCTGATCTATCCTTATCAATGCTTGTATCTTATGTAATATGAGAGGCTGCACCCACTTTTATGGGGTTCATATTTCCCAAAATACATTATGGAACTCTATAAACTTCTCATTTGGCAAAAAGGGTTAGAGAGCTTGCTATTTAGAGGCTTATGTACATGACTGATGTAACCAGTCCCCATTCTTCTTCCTTATGAAGACAACCCTTTTTGTATACAGAGGAGGTGATCCCTTACAGCCACATAAGGTGACTCACATTTTTTGAAAAATACATACATCCGGAGAAATAGGTGACAGTGGAAACAAGTCACAGTGCTCATGTTTACAGAACTCATTGATGTGCACAAGTAGGAGAAAAATATACAGCAAGTACAGTTTGAGACCTCAGCACCTTTTGTGTAGGCTTGGTCTGCCCATGGAATAAAATTCCTTCAAGTGATGAACTGCAGACTATACCAAACATTAAACAAAAATAAATAGCTCAGATCTTTTTTGAGCATAGGAAAACTGTGCCTGTGGTGTAAAGAATACAGCAGTGTGGAGTGGAGCCCCAGCATAACAAATTTTACTGTACTGTAATTTATGGAAATTATGTTAAATACAGTACAGATGGCCAGAACATCTATATCTTGTCGTTGTGGGGTGCCCTCAGTGAGAAGAAGAATGTCCCTGTTCTCAGAACATTGTTCAATGGTGTTCCAGTCTGGGATCTTCGCTATCAAGACTCTTCCTGGGTATAGCAGTTAGTGGGGACTCTTCTGTTCAGATTCATTCCCTTATTAGGTTCCAAGTGGTGAAATCAGAGCTCTTCTGTTCAGATTCTTCCTCTCTTCATTTTCCAGGTGGTGAAGTCAGATTCTGTTCAGATTCTTCCTCTCTTCTTTATCCAGATCGGTGAAGTCAGTGCAAAAGAGGGCAAGAAAGCTCTTTGCATGGCTGGATAAAAGGCTGGAAAGTGAAAGGGATTAACCATTCTCTTAAGATAGGGGCAGGTATCATGATAACCAGGGTAGGGATAAATGATGTAAGAGACTGATCTTATCAGTATGGGCTTAGGTTGTCAATCAAACTAAGAGACTAGTGTTTGCCCACCCCCCTTTCTCACTCTTAACAGCAAAGGAAAGCCCAAGACCCAAATCAGTAGTAGAAAACCTTGGGGTTCGACCACATTGCATTGTGCAAAAAGCTCTGCATTTGATACAGAAGTGAAGCAATGTTCCTCTGTTCTGCTTTTGACAGTGGTGGTTCCGCTTTTTGTTCTCTGATTCGCTTGCAAATCATAATTATAGACAATCAACAAAGAGAGAGAAAGGGAGCCAATCAGAGAATGATTTTGACCTTAAGCAGCCAATTGCAATGCCGAGTAAAAGTCCATGGCTTTATGGCTGCCTATAATGATACCCCCAAAGCTGAACAATGAGAGAAAATAAACTTCTGTCACCTTCCCTCTCACTCAATGCAGTTGTGGCAAACTGCATTTAAAGAGAGGGAAAAAGATAAAAAAGAAGAAAAACAGTACCAAAGTAAATAACTGCAATACCAACCATTAAAACCCCTTCGGGAGAGGGAAAAATGACAATAGAAGTTGTTCAGGAGTAAGTATGGGTTTGTACACTTCTAGGACATTTTAATTGTTGGATTTGAGTAATCAGTCAGGAAGATGCATAGTAAAGATGGATGATTTACTGGAAAGGCTCACCCAGACTCTGCTGCAGTTTGCTGTGAGGGAAAGGTTGGTATGCTTTTTATTTGTTGTATTCTGTATTCCTGTATTGCCTTTTTCTATTTTGTATAATGTGGATTGTTTTCTTGACACTCTGTTTTACTTGTATTCTGCTTTTAACTGCATATTAAAACTTGAAAAGACACCACAGCTCTGCCTCTTGTGAGTCAGACAGAAATGAGAACAGGTCAATTAAGGAGTCACATAAGTTAGAAGAGGTCATTTAAGATTAATCATCTGTGAACTGGGGGGGTGGAGCTAGGGACTAAACCTTCTATTTAAGGGGTAAAATAAAACATTTCAGAGCTTTACTGTAAAAGATCACCCAGACTCTGCTACCATTTGCTGTAAAGAAAGGTTAGGTTGTTTTTTATTTCTTGTATTTTGTATTACTTTATTGCCTTTTTCTATTTTGTATACTGTGATTTGTTTTATTTAGACTATGTTTTACTTGCATTCTGCTTTTAACTGCATATTAAAACTTGAAAAGACACCACAGCTCTATCTCTTGTAAGTCAGACAGAAATTAAAACAGGTCAATTAAGGAGTCACACATAAGTTAGAAGAGGTCAGTTAAGGTTAATCATCTATGAACTGAGGTGGTGGAGCTACGAAGTAAACCTTCTATTTAAGTTGTAAAATAAACACTTCAGAGCTTTACTGGAAAGGCTCACCCATACTCTGCTGCAGTTTGCTGTAAGGGAAAGGTTGGTTTGCTTTTTATTTGTTGTATCCTGCATTGCTTTCTTGCCTTTTTCTATTTTGTATACTGTAATTTGTTTTCTTTACACTGTGTTTCACTTGTATTCTGCTTTTAACTGCATATTAAAACTTGAAAATACACCACAGCTCTGTCTCTTGCGAGTCAGACAGAAATTATAACAGGCTAATTAAGGAGTCACACATAAGTTAGAAGAGGTCAGCTAAGGTTAATCATCTGGAAACTGAGGAGGTGGAGCTAGGAACTAAACCTTCTATTTAAGGGGTAAAATAAAACATTTCAGAGCTTTACTGGAAAGGCTCACCCGGACTCTACTACTGTTTGCTATGAGGGAAAGGTTAGTTTGTTTTTATTTCTTGTATTTTGTGTTACTTTATTGCCTTTTTCTATTTTGTATATGCGATTTGTTTTATTTACACTGTGCTTTACTTGTATTCTGCTTTTAACTGCATATTAAAACTTGAAAAGACACCACAGTTCTGTCTCTTGTGAGTCAGACAGAAAAATTTCCCACCCTCCCATCCGGTTACTCTTGTGTTCTAAACACCATTGTCTTTCTAGTTGCTTGCCACTTATGTTAATTTGACCATATATCTCATTTCCTCTCTGCTTTTACTGGTTGGTGTGAGTAAGCACAAAATTATCATTTTGTGAAATCACTCCCCTTCAGCTATTTACATTTATTGGCCATCCTACTGTATTCCATAGTACCAGAATAAAAAATTGACCAACCCCTTTCAATCTATCTTGCTGTTTTAAAAATAGTGACTCTCCACTAAAACTTAACTTTTTAGACAGGTAAAACCTAAGTTAATTACTTTCACATCTAACTCCTCTAGTGCACATTGCTGTGTTTAGGATAAACCATTTTTTTCATCTTACCTTTAAGCATCTATTGCAAGACCACCAGTTATTGGAGAGCCCACATTCCACCTCTCAGTAGTCATCTTGGGATTAGTGCTTCTGTTTTCTCCTAGTGAGAGAAGGACTGCAGTTACATTATTTCCTGGAGATTGCTGATCACCAGAAAGCTTAAGAGGTGCTTTATAGGTGACAGCTTGAAATTTGTGCTTATATTCTGATCTTGGTGAGAGTAGGAGCAGAGTGCATTAATTCCTGACTCTTTCTGGTTGGAGAGTTAGGATCTGTGCTTAATGAACCTGATTGGTCTGGTTGCTATTCAAGGCATCTAACAGAAAAAGGTTACAAGCCTGCAGACACTTGCATTATCTGGGACAAGACTGTGGATCACCAAACAGGCCATTGCCTGCTTCTCTTCTTGGGATTGGTGCTAACATTTTGCTTCTGGTGAGAGAAGAAGCAAAGGAGTATTGTATCCCAACAGAGCGAAGCTGTGCTGAGACCAGCATTAGTAGTAGCCATTCATGTGACTTCCCTCTTTTCATCATACTTGACAAACTAATTCTTTATTTTCAGTAAGCACTGCTTGATTTCTTCCTAACTTTAGAATTTCTGCCTAAATACTTCAACCTTAAATTTTCAGGGTCTATGTATTAGCTTCCCCTCAAGTGGTTGGCAGTGCTCTGTGCAGACTCAGACACTTTGAATGACATTTTTCCTGTAAAAGGCTTCAGTACTTAATATATTGAGCTCATATCCAGGCATGTCTAAAGGTCAGTTCTCTGTGCTTTTTCCTGTCAACCTGGTGAACTTGGGCATTCTGAGGCAATGTAGCGACTACCTCATGTATACAGACAACCCTCTCCTCTTACCTCCAAATGCTATGACTTGTGAAAGATGCACATATATAGCTAAACTGGAAGCCAAGCACTCTCCAGCCAAGTCTGGATTAGCCAGTCAAACGGAAAAGGTTAACACCTGCACCACACCACATTCAACACATAATCCTCCAGAATTTACACCACCACAACCCTCACATAGTAGCAGAAAACACACACCTACTTTCGTGGAGGATCTCAATAAAAAATCTGCCCAAACAACAGAGACCTCCAAGGCAGAAACGCAAACAACCACCACATCTCAGCACAAACCATAGGGCAAAATAACTTACCCAATACACTAGTCATAGGCGACTCAATAGTAAGGCACACTGATATCCCACTCACTAGGTTGTATAAGGAGTAAGTTACAGTCAACTGCCTGTCGGGTCCCAGGATCTGCCACATAATGCATGCACTTAGGTCCACAACAGGTAAAAATCTGACTCTGTCATTGTCATGTTGGTGTGAATGACCTGAGACGTACCTCCCTGGACTAAATGAAAAGAGAAATAGTGGAGCTCTTGGAACTTGTAGTCCAGGCAGGTATGACCCTAGCTCTAAGTAGCATCATACCGTCACCAAGAATGATACCACAGTACAAGCAGAAAATGATTGACTTCAACAATTGGCTAAGTTTCTGGTGTCAGTCTAAGAGGATCTAGTATCTGTCTGACTAGGATGATATGATCAACAGACCTCGATGCTTCACCAGAGATGGCATGCACCTGTCACCCCAGAGATTCTGAATACTGGCCAAGGCTCTTGCCACCCCTATAGTGCCTTTTTAGGCAATGTCCAGAAGACAAAATTACCACCATAACAGCTACAAGCAAACTAAATCTGAGTGATATGCCACTCAATGCTAGAAGTCTAAATGTCAAAATGCACTCTCTCAAGGCACTCTTTTAAATGGAGAACATTGACATCTATGCAGTGACCAAGACCTGTTTCAAGGCTCCAGAGAGCACCCCAGCACTACCAGGCTACAATTCATACCACACCTTTCGCCCCCTAAACCTGGACTGAAGCACTAAAGGTGGTGGTGTCTCAATATTCATAAAGGATATGCACACCTCCAGACTAGTAGCCGAACATAATGCATCAGAGATGCTTCAGGTACAACTAACACTGGGTAAAACTGCAATCCAAGTTGTAGCCTGCTATAGATCCCCCACCATGTCCCATGACTCCCAATCCACATTCCTAAACACACTGGAAAATATTAGGGTACAACCCAATGCCCTTATACTGGGAGACTTTAACTACTCCTCCATTAACTGGGAAAATTACTCATGTGCCAACACACTTGCTCAATGTTTTCTGGAATTCATTAATTCCAATGCCCTGGACCAACTCATTCTTACCTCTACCAGGGCTAGAAACATCCTTGACCTGGTCATTACTAACATGGGAGACCATTGCTCTACATCAGTAATCAACTTCTCTCTGGTCAGATCTGAACAAAAGCTAATCACCATGGATATCCCCATCCCACCCTCACCCCCCCCAAAGGAAACCACTGTACAAAACTTCTCCAAAGCCAATGTTGGGCTTCTAAAAACAGAGGTGGCTAACTTTACAACACCCATGCAAATGGAAAATAGGTGCATTACTGCTGATTATACCATGATCCCCCCAAAACGTGCATGCTGATTGGCCAGCGTGCCCGTTGTAAATCGAGTTATACTAATGGAAAAAGGTCCAGTCGCCGACTTTTTCCATTAGTATAAGCTATGTTAAATGGGTTTAACATGGCGAGAGCTTTAAAATAAGCAAGCGGAGATCTCGTTGCTTATTTTAAATGTCTATGTTAAACCCATTTAAAACAACAGAGAAAGCAAGATCTCCGTTGCTTTTTTAGTGTTTCAGTTAAATGAGTTTAGAGACAGTTTAAAATAAGCAAGCGGAGATGTCTGTTGCTTATTTAAACTCATTTAAAAAGCAACGGAGATCTCTCCACAGCTCTGATGTACATGCCAGACATCTGCGAAGGGCAGTAAACACATTATTACTATGCCATTATTTAAGAAAAGTAATAGTTTCTTTTCTTAAATAATGTCATGGTAATAGTAATAATTAATAATTACCACGGTTTACTGTTTGGTCAAACCACCAACCAATTGCTATAATCATACACCAATGCACTGTATGAGTACATCCACAAGTGCATGGAACGGGCTATACCAAACAGAACCAAGATGCTCTCCTCCAAAAAAGGAAGCCAATCTGGTGGTCCCCCACCATAAACAAACTCTACAAAAGAAGGAAAAAACTGTTGCAGAAAAGAGTGAATTCCCAAGACTGGAAAAACTCCCTTGTTAGCCTCAGCAAAAAACTGAGATCCATCATCAAATCCTCTTAAGCTTGTTACAAAAACAAAATTGCTGCAGATTCTAAAGACAACCACAAGGCATTCTATAGTTATGGCAAGAATCTACATGGCAATAGTCAAATCTGCTCTGAGTTACAGCACAATGGCTGTACATATACAGAACCGACTGATATCACCAACATATTGGCCAACAGGTTCAGTACAAACTTTACCCCCCTTTCACCCCCTAATGCCTATCACAATACCTGAGAAATAACAAGTCCCTATTATCACAGCTACACAGGTAAAAACCGCACTGTCCAAAGCCAAGAATACAGCTTCCATGGGACCTGATAATATTCCTGGCTGTGTTCTACATGAATTACAAAGTGAACTGGCACCACAGCCGAGTACCCTGTTCAATCACAGCCTCATTTCAGGCTTTGTTGCTACTGAATGGTGCACTGCTATGGTCATCCCACTCCACAAAAGAGGGAGCGACTACAGACCCTGGGAACTACTGCTCCATTAGTCTGAGGAGTCTGATATGTAAGGCTATGGAGCGCATCAGGTGTATATCTAAACATCGAACACTGAAAAGTTCGAACACCAAAACCTCGAACTTGAAAGTTCAAAGACTGAAAATATCGAAGCTGCAGAACATCAAATTCTTTCACAGAGAAAGATGTCGGTGGGCTGTTTCTGCAGCTTCTCTATTTCCTCCACTGTAGTGTTATCTCAGAGTTGGTATATTTAAGTAGGGGTGTGTGGGGGGCACAACCCCCCCCATGTTGGGGGTCGTGGGGAGCGAAGTCGCCCACATTAGAAATAGTTTGTAGTGTTCGTGTGTTTCGCATTTTGTACTGGAACAGCGATTTTTTCCCAGGGAAAAAAAATTGCTGTTCTCAGTCTTCGAGGTTTTCAGCTTTCATGGTTTTGGGTTCGATGTTATAACATTCGAAGTTATGACACTTCGATGTTGTGATATAGACCCGAGCGCATCATCATGGACCTTATAAATAAGGCCATAGGGAATCTCCAAACTCTGGACCCCATGCAGTATGGGTTTGTGAAAGGTAGATCATGCCTGCTCAACCTGATAGACTTCTTCGAGTCTGTCACCAGAGCTGTGGATGAGGGCAAGGTAGTTCACACAGCCTACCTAGATATTGCCAAGGCCTTCGACACCATCTTTCACTCAGGAATCATAGATGGACTCACTAAACTAGGCATAAAACCCTATGTCATAAGATGGGTTGCCAACTGGCTCACTGATAGAACCCACACTGTGAAAGTAGCGGACTCCAAATCTGACTACCGACCAGTTACAAGTGGTGTCCCACAGGGATTGGTCCTTGGTCCTCTCCTGTTTGGCATCCATTTTTCTGAAGTTTAAGCCAACACAAAGGGACTCTGGATGACCAAGTTCACACATGATTGCAAACTGGGAGCCATTACTGATTCTCCAACTGATGTAGACATTCTACAAAAAGGCCTCACTGACACCAATGACTGGTGCTAGAACCATGGCCTTAAGCTCAATGCCAAAACGTGCACTGTCATTCCCTTTGGGAAATATTCAGTGCCTATGAACTACCACATAAGCAGTAGTCCACTAAACACCAAGTGTGTGATAAGAGACCTGGGGACACAGGCTGACATCAACCTCTCCTTTGATAATCACATTGCCACTGTAGTCAGAAAGTCCTTCTATTTGGGACATCTCATTACAAAAGGTTTCTCATCCAGGAAGAAAGAGGTCATAATCCCTCTCTACTCGTCTCTCATTAGAACTATTATAGAATACAATGTCCCATTTGGTATGTACCTCACTAGATATCTACAACAACTGAAAAGGCCACTAAGAGGATCTTAGGCCTTAGACACATGCCCTATACAGACAGACTTAAAAAACTCCAGCTATACTCTGTCGCTTTTCGTCTGCTTAGAGGTGATCTCTGCTTGACCTACAAAGCTACGTCTGACCCAGAGCTGCTAGATATGCTACACCTAAAGAAATCACAATCCCTTCATGCCACATGCTTCAGGGACCTAAACCTCATTACTGCAATAAGCAGAACATGCTGGAGGGACAGGCTCCTAACCCAGAGACTTCCCATACTCTGGGACAAACTTCCCATGCACATCAAGCAGAGGACTTCACTGGCCCTCCTTAAGAGAAATCTTGATGAGTGGATGGGCAATAAGATGTTCACCCCAGGGATCACTTCAGTGGCCTTGCTTGACAGGGACACTGGAAACTAACTTTGGGCGGCATGATGCCAGGGATTCTTCTTGGGCTAGGCTTATATAGGCTCCAGGGCTGTTAGCCTAGTACACACCTATGAACCTATGAGAGGGAGGGGCATTGAGATGGCTTGAAGATGAGCTTTTGAGCAATGCAGAGCTGAATGTAAGTGAGATAGTAAGGGAGTTCTAACCAGTTTGAGGTGTGTAGAGTGTCACAGTGGTGAGATGAGGATTTGGAGCTGGTGGCGAACTTGGAGATTTTATAGTAACATAATGCCAGTTTGGTCTTAAGTGTTGCTTGTAGGTTAGTGAGAAGAGGTGCTCAATACATGAGGGAGGGTAGGAGGTAGGTGGTAGAGAGGGTATGCTTAGTTGAGGGGATAAGATAATGATGGTGGCACTATAGCATTCCGAGTTTCTGGTGAGTTTTCTTGATGTTAGTTTGAAGGTGAATATCAAATTTTAATTGGTCATCAATAAGTACACCAAGAAGCTTAGTATGAGGGACTATTTCAATATAAGTTGAGTTTTGGCTTACTGTGGAGAAGGAGTTTTTGTCTATTTGTGTATTTTTGGAAGGGGTAAAGATCATGACTTTGATTTTTGAAGCATTGAGAGCAAGATGATTATTTAGCGTCCATGTCTCAGTGCTATTGAAGGCAGCCTGAGTTGTATCTAAGAGTTCTGGGAGAGATTTCGCAGTGCAGATAATGGACGAGTCATCTGCATATTGAACAAGTTTAGCATTTGGGATACAAAGATGAAAGTTATTAATGAAGATGTTAAAAAGGAGTGGACCCAGGACTGAACCTTGAAGAATGCCTGTCAGAGTGTCAAGGTAGGAGTAGGTACAGTTTTTCCACTTGACAGCTTGTTGTCTGTTTGACAGGTAACTGGAAAACCAGCTGATGGAAGAGGAGAAAAGATTAAGGTGAGAGAGTATGGACAGGAGAAGACTATGAGAGATGGGGTCAAAGGCCTTGGATAGGTCTAGGAGAAGGATAGAAACAAGATTGCCTGAGTCATGAGCACAGTTAATGTTGTCAAGGAAGGATAGAAGGGCTGTGGTGGCACTTTGACCAGGTCTGAAACCATGTTGTGTTGGGGTCAGTAGGTGATTGTCTAAAAGGTAGGGTAAGAGCTGAAGGTGAATACACTTTTCCAGGATTTTAGAGAGGGGAGAAAATGGCCATGGGATGGAAATTGGAGATGTCGGTGTTGTTGCCCCCTTTGTGTAAGGGAATAATAAAGACTTTTTTCCAGAGGAGGGGTACATAGAACTCTTGAATGGAATTATTAATTAGGATACAGATGGGGAGGGCTATGCCATCTGCAGCTAGCTTGAGGAAGTTAGAAGGTAAGTTGTCTGGTGCATTGGAGCATGGCTTTAACTTCTGGGGGAGTGTTTTTTATGGTGTTAACAGGAATGGGTTTAATGGTGAAGAGAGGGAGGTTAGTTGGATTGGAGGGAGAAATGGATGAGTTGTGGGGGGTAGGAATGGAGATGGGTACTGAGTTGTTAGGGAAGGAAGTACTGAGTTTGGCTATTGAGTCTATGAAGAAGGAGTTAAATTTGGTGGCTATGATGTGATCTGGAGAGCTTGGGTCTGGACAAGGGTTTTCTTTTCTGCCAGGCATAAGGAGGGTAGAGATACTACTCCAGAATTTCTTAGGGTTGGATTTAGGATTGGTCTGAAGCTTGGAGTATTAAGATTTGTGGTCAGAAGTAATGTGTTTTTTAACCCTATTCTGAAGCTGTTTGTTTTCCATTAGGAAGTTAAGTGTTTTGTATTTTTGGTATAGTTTCCAGGTGTATCTCAGATATGCATGAGGGATATAGTTTCCTTGGAAATCCAGGGGACAGTTTTAGATTTTACTCTCTTAGTTCTAGGAGGAGCAGGGCTGTTTAGTAGGTTAATGAAGAAGTATTAAAGTAGGTAACTGCATGATCAAGAGGAAGAGTTTTCAGAGGGTTCCAATTCATCTGTTTTAAGCAGTCAAAAAAGATTTGGGGGCTGAAGTTAGTGAGGGTACAGGTTGAGATATAGTTATGCTGTAGATGTAGGACGGAAAGTGAGCGATAAGCAAAGGCAGGAAAATGGTCACTAAGGGAGTCTTGTAAGGTGCCGCTATTTGAGATATTGTTGGGGTGGGAGTCTAGTATCCAGTCCAAGATACTGCCGGAAGAGTTATCTTTATTAGTTCTGTTTGGAGAGGTAATTAATTGGGTGAAATTGAAGAAGTTTAAGTTCAGAGAAGTTGTAGGTGAGTGAATAGAGGTCCAGTTGATGTTTACATCATCTAGGATAATTATTTCATTACTAATTATTAGATGAGAACCAAGAAAGGATATCCTCTAGACTGGGGTTGTTTTTCCCAGGTGGATGTAAAGAGCAGCTATGCATATGTTTTCGTGGATCAGATCATGTTACAGCATACCTCTCACCCTCCTAGAGTAAGAAAGCTGGACAAAGCCAATAGCCAAACATAATGCAGGGGTAAAGCCACAAAAAATAGAGACAAAGCAAATGAAACTTAAAGCAGAAAAGCCAGGGCAGCATAAAGACTTATTTGACATTTACAAGTGTACCAAGGGTGATTGCCTTCATAACACAAACCTTATTTTTCTGATTAAAGTTTGGGTTTGGGATGTAATTTTAATGTTTTTTCTTTAGTGAAGTGCTGGGATTGCAGTGACCTAATTAACTTATAATATGGTGGTGAATAAATTTAAACAATACTTTCACCTCACAAATTTTGTTTATAAACTAGTAAAGCGTTAATGTTAAAACTTAAAACAAATGTAAACAATGCACACAACTTACACTATCCTATAAAAAAAAAGAAAGAAACATTTGCAAAAGTGTTAAAATACTATTGAAGCCCGTGAAACCAAATAACAATTTAACATCGATTATACATGAAACTGCACAATGCAACCACTAATCTCTTAATGTGTCGACTTCCTTTCCTTTTCTGCTTTACAGGTCAGTCAAGCCTTCACAAGATCAGATCATATTACAACATACCTCTCAACCTCCTAGAGTAAGAAATCTGGACAAAGCCAATAGTCAAACATATTGCAGGGGTAAACCCACACAAATAGGGACAAGTTTTAGATATTGCTCTTACAAACTTAGAAAGTTGCTAGAATAACAGGTTTTGTGTTGCCATACATTTTCTTTTTTTCAAAAGTTTTTTTTATTTTCAAATATAATTGAATAAATTTCATAATATTTATAAATATCATCTAAATTAACTATTTACACTATTTACATTAGCCTGACACTATAACAAATCTAATATGTACAATTACTGTATAAGTATGTCCAATCTGTTATCAGAGTGTCTAATCAGTCATTGTATGGTGTCAATCAGAGGTAAAACTTTTCCCCAAGTGTTGTTGATAAATGGCTTTGGGTATAATCTTAGTTCTTTAATTTAAGTTTCCAGTAATGCTATGGTATTCAGTAGGCTGTAGAAGTCTTCCAAGGTTGGTATTGTGTTTATATTCCATCTTCTTGGTGTACACTTCTTTGAGATTGCAAGTATAGTCCATACAAGATACATATTTGACCTATTCATCTGAGAACCTTTGTTTACATTTACTAATACAAGAGTTTTAGTTAAATAAAATGATTCATTAAATAAGGCTTGTAAAACGTTATTAATACCATTCCAAAATGGCTTAATTTTAACATAATCAAAGAAAATGTGGTTCAAATCTGCACTGAGTACTTGCTCAAATCTCCAACATCTTCCTTTAATGGAAGAATTAATGTTGCTGATTCTGTCTGGGGTTAAGAATGCTCTGTGCAAGCATTTCCAGTTAAAAACTTTCCAGTATTGTGTGAAGGATATATATTTTATCGGTAATAATATATTTGTTTGAATATCTTCAGTTAACTATATTGAGTGTCCTTTTGTTATATGTTTCTAGTATGAGGTTCTGGGTGTTGTTTTATAGTTTATCAATATTTATAAAACTTTGAAATACTGTTTCCCATGTCAAAGTCATTATATATGATTTCATATATGCATTTCATAAATTTAGGTATTTCTTTAAATGAAGAATTATTAATTATTCTACTTAAATCTTGCAAGTATGATAGAATACTCTGTAAAGTTAGCCAGTCCTGTTGTGGAATTTTGTATGTTGTTAGTATTACTTCCATGTCTGAAACTTTTAGTGTTTGCTACATTGGAGCCGACAAACAAATCATTTCTGTTCCCAGGAATTAATAATTTCTCTAAATATTTTATGTGGAAAGTTCTTGGTGACTATAAATGGTGTTAAAAGATCAAACCAGATTTTTAAGTCTATATTTGCATTAACAATTTTCCTAAATGAGTCAATGTAATAATTAATCATACAAGTTTTAGTGGGTTTAGTTATGTGATATTGCAGACTAATAAATAATATGTGCCATGGCAGATTGTTTATATCTGTTATTTGAAATTTTTTTGTAAATCAAATTCATTCATTAATATTACAGTTAGTAATTATTTTCAATTTGCAGAGTAATTTGGACTTATCCAATCTGAGATTGTTTTAGATATTGATGCTTTTATACATGTTTCTATGTCAGGAAAGTTTAATCCTCCCTGTTTCCATGGTCTGATATGATGTATTAATGTTATTCTGTTTCTTTTGGGAAACCATAAAAATTTTATTAGGCATGAATTTATTTCTTTAAGTATATTCTTTTCTGGTAACAGTTGTATTGCCAAGGCTGTATATAGGATCTTGGGCAGTAAAATTATTTTTATTAACTGTAGTCTATCTTCAAATGTTAATATTATTTTGTTCCATTTTCCCACAGAGACTTTAATTGCATTAATGATATTATTGTTTTTTGAGACTAGTTCATTATTATCCTTGCATAACTCAATTCCTAGATATTTTAAGGTAGATTCTTATTTCCCTATGATGTGAGCCCCCTTAGTTTGCAGTCCTTTCTTTTTATTTAGAAATAAAATTTTTGATTTTGATTTATTGAAATGGAGTTCTGAAGTCATGTAGAATATGTCAATTAATATATCTAATTCCTCTAATGTCTCTTTTGCATTAGATAATGTTAGTAGTATGTCATCAACAAATATCATTATTTTAGAATTGTATTGTTCATAAACACCTATTCCTTTGATTTTTATATTGTTATGAATTAAATCTGACAATATTTCAATAGCCAGAGCAAATAGTATTGGTGACATGGGGCATCATTGCTTAGTGCCTTTTGTTATATGTATAGATTCAGAGGTAAAAGGACCTAACTTGACATATGCCAAATTATTTGTGTGTGTGTGTATATATATAAATATACATATATTATACATATATATATATATATATATATATATATATGGTTCCCATTCAGAAGCCTGAAACATCATAAGCCTGAAAATCAAAATCCTGAAACCAAAAGCCTGAAAATTCAGAATCCTGAAAACTCAAAATCCTGAAAGCCCAAAATCCTGAAAGACCAAAATCCTGAAACTCAAAATCCTGAAAACACAAAATAGACATACTGATGTCATTGTGGCTTTGCTATTGTTAGCCCTGTGGTGTTAGGTCATGCGTTGGGGTCAGGTAAGTTGGTTTTATTTTAGGTTAGGGGCGGTTTAAGTGAGTTAGGGTTAGGGCAGGTTAGGCATGTATGCAATAGTGACAAATATTGGGGTTAGGTTTAAGTGAGTTAGGGTTAGAGTGCTGGTCAGGTGAGTGTGCGATAGTGACGGACCTTAGGGTTAGGGTTAGGGTCAGGGTCATTTGGTAGATATTAGTGTCTTTATAGTGACATATTAGCATTATTTGTGTTTTCAGGATTTTGAGTTTCAGGATTTTGGTCTTTCAGGATTTTGGGCTTTCAGGATTTTGAGTTTTCAGGATTCTGAATTTTCAGGCTTTTGGTTTCAGGATTTTGATTTTCAGGCTTATGATGTTTCAGGCTTCTGAATGGGAACCATATATATATATATATATATATATATATATATATATATATATATATATATATATATATATATATTCTTTAGGAAATTAATAAAGGATGCTGGAAATTCAAGTAGCTTTAGGATTTTGAATAAATAGTCCCAATTTAGGGAATCAAAGGCTTTTTCTATATCTAAGCCAATTATGAGTGTTTCTTTGTTTTCTTTGTTAACATAATCTATAAGAGAAATTATCCTTTTAATATTGTCATGTGTGTGTCTATGAAATATAAATCCAGTCTGATCATTATTTATTGTTTTGGATATTGGTATTTTTATTCTGTTAGTTAATATTGTCATGAATATCTTATAATCATTATTTAATAATGATATAGGTCTATATGAGGTACAGAGGTTTGGGGATTTGATTTCCTGTAGGATTGGTGTGATTAAGGAATATCTCCAAGAAGGTGGAATTAAAGCTTGTGACTGAAATTCTAATAGAGTTTTATGAAAGAGGGGTAGTATCTTTGAAGGAAAAAGTTTATATATTTCCATAATAATGCCATCTATACCTGGAGCTTTATTATTTTACCCTCTTTTATTGTATCTGTAATCTCTTTGTAGGATATGGGTGCTTGGAGATCTAGTTTTAATTTTTCTGGTATTTGTTTTATATTGGTTCATTTTTCATCTACATTTAATTGATCAGTATGTATATTTTCTTTTGTTCCATATAGTGATTTCTATAGGCATCAAGAATGTCACCTATATTCGAGACATTTTCCCCTTTCTTTTCATGAAAGATACTTTTAATGTTATTAGCTTTTGATTGTATTTTCATTCTTGTAGATAAATTATGTAGATATTTGGGAGAAGTGGCCAAAGTATTAATTTTTAGTTTTTTCTAGAGCTAAGCTAGTTTTATGTGTTAGAATTGTGTTGTATTTATTGTTTAATGCTTCTACTTTCTTTTTCATCTCCAAATTGTCTTGATTTTTTCAGCTTTTACTGACAAAAGTTTGGATTGTAGATCTAATAATTCAGAATCCCATTCCCTAATTTTTTTTTATACCTAGTTAGGGCTTTGCCATATATATAAGCTTTAATGAGTCCCATATCATTATTTTATTTATCTCTGTGGTGTAGTTAATATCTAAGAAGAACTCTAATTCAGATAATAGCCAAGGTTTGAACTCTAAGTATATGATGTCTGAATTCAAATTTCTGTCATTATCGTATTATTTCGTTACTCTGTAATTTGCCACAAAACTACATATTTTATGAGGAACAGACCAAAAACATGAGGCAAAAATATGGACATTCTGCAAAATTTTGGGTAGTTGTGCAGTATGACAAGGGTGAAGGTGCGTGCATGCGCGCACACTCGCGTGTGTGTGTGTGTGTGTGTGTGTGTGTGTGTGATAGCTCTCAACCTCTTAGCACAAGAAATCTGGACACAGCCTTAATTAATTGGGGTACAAAAGTCCAAAGAAAGAAACCAATTTTAAATATTGCTCTTATAAACTTAGAAAGTTGTTAAAATAGCAGAATTTATGTTAACATGCATTTTCTGAAGGATGTAAAGTTTGAAACTAAAATGTATGTAATTATTTAGAGACTCAGCCTTCACCTAAAGAAGAAATACATACATTGTACCAACAGTGAAGTCACTGTTGGTATAATGTATGCATTTCTTCCTTCACTGAATCAGAATGAAATATATGAGAAGTACTGATTCAATAAAGTGGCACTAATTACTGGATACATTTCTGTGTCTAGGTATGTGGTGGGTCACCTGTGTATCCGTTCCTTTGCATCTTTTTGTGTGACAATCTGTACCCAGGAATTATAACCACTTACTTGACAGTGTATCCTTGGATGTTTTATTTTGAAGAAATAAAGAAATACATAAATGTAACCAATGTTATTAGTGTGTGTGTGTGTGTGTGTGTGTGTGTGTGTGTGTGTGTGTGTGTGTGTGTGTGTGTGTGTGCATAGGTGTGCACTTGTGTATATTTGAGTTTTTCTATATGAGTGAGCCACTGTCTTTATGCTTCCCCATGTGTGTGTGTGTGTGTGTGTGTGTGTGTGTGTGTGTGTGTGTGTGTGTGTGTGTGTGTGTGCGCGTGCACGTATGTAAATGTATGTGTCTGCAAGAGAATGTGTGTGTTATTAAATACTTGCACATGGTATATTTTGGTTGAAAGGCCATGCTTTCTGCAAGGTATGCTTTTGCACAGTGCAATAATAGGGTGTTCCACATTATGACTGTTTGTTACACATTGCTATGGTCTGTACACTACACTGCCGTCTTAGCAGGTTGAGGCCTATGTAGAAAACAATTTCAAATACCTGAAAGTTGCTGCTTAAGTTTGTACACATCACAAGGTAAAAAGCGTGTTCAAACTCCTAACAGCTTCTGTTTACAATTGTACACATCTTGAGATCACCAAAAAGAAAGAAAGAAAAAAAAATAAACTGAGTGGCTTGTTTTTTCTGTTATTAGTTCACCAGACAAACTGTACCAAGGTAGATGCAGTGATCTACGGATTTAATTTTGTGATTGACTTTTTCATGCTATCCCCAACAATTAGAGTTAATTACGACTTAATGTCCAAGTCATGGGCTAAAAAGTACAGGTGTTTTAGCTATATGATTTATGGTTTAGTTTCCTGAGAGCATTCACACTTTTAATGGAAATGCTTGAATTTAGGCCAGGGTATCCTGCCTGATCTGCCGGCTTAATTCCATTTTTTTGAGGATGGAATTTTTGTTTCCTTGGAGTCAGCCCAAAGTGAGGATGTCATGTGGAAGTGGAAACCTCCATGGTCTGTGAAATCATGGCAGTGCTTGGCTAGTTGTTTTTGAGGACCTGGAGTCTGATGTCAGACAGGTGGTGTGCCACTCTAGAGTTTTTCCTACATAAAAAAAAAACAACCACAGCCATTACGGGTGACATTGCAGGATATATCACAAAAACAGTGTCACAATTACCAGAACAAGTGCTGGCCAAAATAAGTAGTCCTTTTTGCTCATGTAGTTGCAGTAAATGCAAATGAGGGGGGGGGGGGGCTGCATGGGTGAGTTCCTCTGTTGTCCTCCTCCTGTCTGAATTTTCACTCTACCCAGTCCCTAATGTTCCTCTCTCTCTTGAAAACAAAAACAAAGATGGGGTCCTGGGAATTTTTCCAGCTGTTTATTGTCTGTAACCACCACCCAGTTGTTGGCCATGATCTTTCTGATTGTTTTATAATCTACTTTAAAAGTGAGAGCCATGCTTCTTTTTCTTTCTTATTTTGTTGTCCTCTCTAGGTCCTGGTATTTGTTTCTGTTCAAACCTAAGAAGCTCCCAGGGAAGTCCCTCATAACTCGGTCTTCTGTCTCCTTTAAAGTTCTGATTAGGTTGAGGGTGGAATTCAGTAATCTATTGCTGTACCCACTAGACAGGAAGTCTTGGTGTAGGCTGATTATATTCATGATGAATCTCTAAGATGTTTGGAGACACATGCAGTTTTCATCCCCTGAGATTTTATAACATTCCTCTTAGTGATCTGAGCATACAAGCTTTTACTGTACAGCAGCATATTAACTCTGGTTGGTTTTCTGAACAGGTTATTGGAGAGACATTTGTTTTTAGTGTCCTTAGATACGGTTATGTCTAAAAGGCTGACCGAGAACTTGCTGTGAGAGGTCATGAATCTCTGGAAGCTAGTAGAATCACTGATATGGTTATAAAATTCATTCAGTGTGGCTTCATCCCCCTCCCAGATGATAAAAATGTAACTGATGAAACAGAGACAGCATTTCATCAATGAAAAATAGGGTCTTTGGTATACTGCATCCTCCTCCCATTTTTCAAGAACCACATTGACCAGACTTGAGACCATGGCTGCCCCCATAGCTGTTTCAGTAGTCTGCTTATAAAATCTATTGTTAAACATGAAATAGTTGTTCCTAATGGTTTGAGACAATAACCTTCCTATCAGTTCTGTCTCTCCTTGTAATACATTCCTGTCCTTTTCATATGCCTCTGTTACAGCTTGAATGCAGTAGGTGTACAGAAGCACTATATAAATGAACAAAACATGCTAGAGGGACAGGTTTCTGACCCAGAGACTCCCCAGATGATGGAATAGACTGCCCATACATGTCAAGCAGAGCACCTCTTTGACCCTCTTCAAAAGGAACCTCGATGATTGGATGGAGATAGGAAATTCACCCCAGGGATAACGTCAGTCTCCCTGCTAAACAGGGGTCCAGGGAAGTAAATATTGTGTGAAGAAATAGCCTGGGAATTGTTATGGCTAGGCTTGTATAGGCCCTAGGGCAGCTAGCCTAGTACCAGACTATGAACTTATGAACCTAAAAAGTGTTTCTACATCTATTGTGATCAAAAATGTGGAACTGCTGACTAGAATATCTCTGTGTTTACCCAGAAAATCCAGAGAGTATAAAATAAAAGATTTGTTAGCCTCTGCCATTGGTTTTATCTGGGGAACAAGGTAGATGGATTTTGCCTCAGTTATGAAACTCAATCTTGCAGTTATAACCAGCTGTATCTGTGACTAGGTTGCCTCCCCCCTATCTGCCTTTATGATCCAGTGAATCTTATCTCTGCTCAGATATTTTAGATCTGCAAGTTCTTCCTTGCTAATGTTTTATAACTTCTTCCTAGGTGGTTTACTGAGGGCCCTGTGGATATCAGCCTCACATTTGCTCTCATACACACTTGGAGTGGGGTGTACAGGAGGGCAAAAGTCACTGGGATTTTTCCATTTTATACGATTGTCATTTCTATCAGGGTTGCCTCCATCCATATTTTTCTCATTGAAAATTACTTTAAGATTTAGTTTCCTCACATACAGTTTAACCTGTATCACAGTTTCCACCAAGTTACTTCTGTAAAAAGGTATAAAAATCAGATCCTTACCTAATATTTCTTGCTCTAGCTGAGCCGATAGTTTTGTTGAGTGGTTCCAGACATTAGTCCTATTTTGTTTTTGGTTCTGGTGGGTCCGTTATGTTGGGTTAATCACTCCAAATTCCTCAATTCCCTGGACCCTTTCCAGGACCTGTTCCTCTGTTGTTGGTACCCTTGTGGAGACCCCTGAATCAGGGTGAGAGGCTACTCCTTTGTGTTACTCCCTTTGGGGTCTGATGGTTCTGGCTGGTGAGTGCCTCCTGCTGTGGTGTCATCTTTTTGTCCTATTGCCTCACACTGGTGGTGGATGCCCCTACATCAGGTACAGGTTCCTGGTGTCCCTCATGAAAACCTGCTGGGTGTCATTTTCCATGTCTCTCTGGTCAGCAATAGGTGTTGCCAGGGTCCCGAGTATTCTGACCTCATGCTTGGGGTGCTGGTTGGTTTGTAGTTCCTCCGGGTGCATAGCAAAATGCTACCTATGATTGTGCCTGGGTGAGTATCTCCTTTCCCTCTTTGAAGTATGGTTATTTTGTGGCTCCTGCTTTTCCTTGTCCCTATTGTTTTTTTTTCTTCTCCTTAACTTTGTTTTCAAAATTAGTGATTCTGTTTTCAAGGTCAAAATCTGGAATCAGAGTCAGGGTTGTCCTTGGATAAATTCTCTGGGTTTAGGTTGCTGATGATAATTGAATGTTGCTGGGTTTTGCTATGCCTAAGGAGGATCCCAATCAGCTTTACACTAGCATTCTTTCAAACTGTGTCCCATCCAATGATTAAGTCCTCTTCCATGTTGCTCCACATGGGTTTGTTGAACAGCTTTATTCACCAAGGAATTAGTTCTTTTTAAGTATCATTCCTGAGGTAAGTCTCTTCCCAGTATAGTCCTTTCAGTCTTTTTAGTTGTCTCTTAAGGAAGAGAAAGTTGTCTGTAGGAGCATGTTGGTTATTGTCTCTTGGTGAGCCATCTGTATGGTTGGCATGCCTGGTGTACTGGGTCAGATTTGCCCAAGTAGGTGTCTTCAGAATGTTTTTATCTCTCAAATTATTTGTTTCCATAAGATTCCTAAACATAGGTTTAACCCTACAAAACATCTTATACAGGCAGGTACGGACATTTTTTGTAGGTACTAGGTCAAGAAATAAATAAAATTTTACTCTTATATGTCAAAAATCTAAATTAATTTATTTTAGACTATTATGACCGTATGAAAAAGAGGGCAGCCACGGTGGTGCAGCAGTTAGCGTTGCCGCCTCACAGCAAGAGGTTCTCAGGTTCGATCCTCGGCTGGGGTGCCTCCTGTGCGGAGTCTGCATGTCCTCCCTGTGGTCGCATGAGTTTCCTCCAGGTGCTCCAGTTTCCTCCCACATCCCAAAGACATGCTGTAGGTGGATTAGATACTCTAAATTGGCCCTAGGCGTGAGTGCGTACATGTGTGTGCCTTCTGTGGAAGGTCGGGCACTAGGTTGGGAACTCGACACCATAAAACTCCACTGCCAATCGTGAGCAGACAGGAGATCCGCTGTGGCAACCCCTAACTGAGAAAAGCCAAAAGTAGAAGAAGATGACCTTATGAAAAAGTTGACAAGGTATATATGGAAGGAACAACATTTATAGTTGAGTTGCATTATTAATAGTTTATATAAATGTATAAAACACAAAAATAGACTGGAAGCTATCTATACATATTTAGGGGGCTGGTTTCAGTTATTTTATGTTATAACTGTTGGGGCTTGCATTAATGCATAATTGTTTTTGTTTGGTAATAAATATTTACAAGTACAAAAACAGCTATTGAGGGGCAAGATTTGCCCCATCATATGTAAACTTATTCATGGGCAAATGTGAAATGGAATATGTGTATGCTTATAATAAATTGAATTTCAAAAAAAAATTATAGCATATTGTCATTTAATTGATGATTTATTATTTATTGTAGGATCAGAAAATGAAAGAATATATGATTTTATTGATTATATATTTCATAATAAATACAGACTAGATTCTGCATACAGAGCAGAGCAAGAGAAATAAGTTGTTCTGGACATCATTTTATTTTTGAGCAACAATCATATTACATTATGGATAAGTAGATAAGAAAATGCTTCCTTTCATTTTCTGCATGCTAAAATTAATCATTCAAAAATATTAGTTCATCACCACTTAATCAGACAGGTAGAACTCAACATTTATGTAGGGAATTGGTACGTTTTAAAGAAGAAATTGTTTATACAATACAGAAATTATATAAGGGAGGATATAGCAAAGGACAGCTAGTAGAATCAGTAGAAAAGTTAACCTAATGGGTAATAATATAGTTTGATACATTAGGGAGAATGAAAAGAAGAGAGTTTAATAGTAACAAAGATGGATTTGGGCAATCCCTTATATTTAGATTTACCTGTAGATTCTGTTCTTCAAAGATTGTGAGCTGCTGTTCTTCAAAGATTATGAATGCCATCAGAAAAAAACAAGCATATGTTATTGATAGATGATGGGCTGAAGGAACTTTTACCTGTGAAAGCCGTATATGTTTATAAAAGGAGCCCTAATATTTCAGACAAATTAATACCCAGTAAGTTTATCACCAGTACCACATTACTACAGATTAAGAAATATAATTATCAGGTGGTTGTGGGGCATGTGCTTTTATGCTACAATGGAACAGTTGCCTATAAAATGGGAACATATATTACATGCATCAATATGTATTATGTACTTCTGTGGGAGTGGCTTGTGCTATTTCATATAACTGTCCTAAGATACACAGAAGAGAAACAACAACAAAAAAGTGCAAGAAGGAAGACTTTAGGGCATGTTTGTGATGCTAGAAATAAATGGATGACTAAACTGGTCAGCAGACATATTGCAGAATTTAGAGGTACATTAATGGAACTGAAATGCGTGGTGCTTTTACAACATCTTCCTAATTTAAGGCTGAAATTAAAGCAGTGGTTATTATACAAAGAAATGTGTTTTATATTAAAATATCAGATCTACTAGCCATGGTGTCTAAGTTCTGAAATTAACCGGTGAGCTGTTTTGCAATGTGAAAATAAACCACTGTTCCTAAAATTACTAAGGAAAATGTATTAATTAATAATTTTACATGTGTTTACCAGGATGGTCCGAATGGGACAATGTACATTTTCAGTGGAGGCCTGGGGAGAAAAGCTCCAGTCTAAGCTTACATGCAAATTATCACAAGAAGTAATAGAAATTATAAACAAAATTGACAAAAAAATGAGTGCTAATAGATTTACAGGATAAAAATGTAAAAACAAAAATATATACATATTATCAAATAGAACAAGACTTTAAACATTTAAATATATACAAATATATGGTTGAATTTATATATGTGGAGGAAAATAACGTTAGTTAGGAAACTAAACAGACTTAGGTAAAGTAGTGCATAGTTCCGTGGTGAGAGTTGCAGCTAGGAATGTAACTATGTATAGACAAGTAGTGTTGTTAGAAGGAATATAGAGTTAATATGTACAGCTAAACCATATAAGTAATGCTAAGTTAATAATTAACCTGGAGTGTTACATGTGCAAAGCCAGGATTCAAATAAGGGTCTTTTGAGAGATATTTCGAAATGATTAAGACTGCGTACAGATCTAATACTGTGTGGAAGGGTTTTCCAATTTTTAGCAACAAAGTTAGAGTAAATAGAGTTGCCGCTGTATTGGATACTTTGGCTATTTGGAGTATGTATTTATTAGATGATCGAACAGTATGAATGTTAGAGTAGGGTCATAGAGGATTTTTTAGGGAAGGCACATTGTAAGGATTGTGCATTATTTTGTGAGGTATTATTAACTAGTTATAGTTCATAATATGAGGTAGTTCCAATCAAGAAAGATTTTTTAGGCATTGACAGTGATGGGTTGAATGTGTGGAATCTGTTGCAAATTTGGCAGTCTTATTATAACATGATTCTAATTTACTTAGTTCTGACTTTTTGAGGTTGGTAAGTATGGGGGATGCATATAAGAGTGAGGAGAGAAGGTAGGTTCTAGCTATGGCTATTCTTGCAGCATCTGTTGCGAATTTTTTGTTAATATATATTATTCCCATTTTTTTGTGAACCTTTTTGATTGTGTTAGAAATGCGTATGTCAAATTTTAGTCTATTGTCAATTGTGATGCCTAATAGTTTTGTTTCGGAATCTGGGAAAATCTTAGTATTATTACTGGCAGTGATATAAAAGTTAGCTGGGAGGTTAGTAGGTTTAGATGGATGAAAGATCATAGTTTAGTTTTATTAGGATTGAGAATGAGTTGTGAGTTTGCTAGCCACATTTCGGTATAAGAGAAGACTTTTTGTGCGACTGTAAGAAGTTGATGCTGCACATATGAGGGTTGGATCATCTACGTATTGTATGATAGATGCTTGATTTTCTATAGTGACATAAGTGCTGAGGAACTATTGCTCTGTTTATCTCCATGCAGACTGCATTGTTGAGATGAAAGAGCTATTTAACAGTACAATAAAATTTAAGTTTTAGTTTATTCATAGATGTGTGTCTTTTACTATTGTTAGTTTGTCTGAGGCACTTTGGCATTAATTATATCTGTAAGGTTACCACATTTTATTTTATTTATTTAACGTTTGTTAACCGGGAAAGTCCAACTTGGAACTAAGCCAATTTTCAGAGGAGGCCCGGGGAGAAATGCTCCAAATGCATGTCTTTGTATCATGGGAGGAAACCGGAGCACCCAGAGAAAACCCACATGAATGCAGGGCGGGCATGCAGACTCCTAACAGAAGGAACCCCAGCCGAGAATTGAACCGGAGAACCTCTTGATGTGAGGCGACAAAACTACCACTGCACCATTGCACCATCCAATCCTGAGTGGCACATAGTTCTACTACAAGCTCTCGAGCCAAGCATCTGGTAGTTCAGGTAGGCTGCTGCTTCTGCTCAAACCTGAATATGAATCCAGGTGAGAGGCTGCCACAACTAACTCAAACACATTAATGGAGTTTGATTGAGGTAAATGCAACAGCTGTGGTGAGGGAGTGGGGAGGGGGCAGTGTAGATTAGGGCACTGGTAGGGAAGGGAGTTTTAGGTTTAGGGAGCATGAGGGGAATTTTCAGTTTAGGAACTTGAAAAAGAGTTGTAGAGTTAAGGATCAGGAAGGGAGTCTTATGGTGAGGGAGAGGGATTTAAGATTTAGGGAGTGTGAAGGGAATTTTATGTGTAGGGAGTAGGAAGGAAGTTTTAAGATTAGAGTTAGGGTTCTGGTAGGATTATACAGTTTATAGGACATGGTAATGGGAGGGCTACATAGACATGGGAAATCATTCTAGTGGGAGTTTGAGCACTTGCTTTTTGAGTAAGTAGCAACATGTAAGGGTGCTGCAAATTTCTAGCATGTGAGCACCTGTAGTAGACCCATTGCACATATTAAATGTACTTCAACAGGGGATTCATAATATGTTTTGAACATTTTGAATGTCAGGTGATACACAACAACATCCAAAAAAGTTGAAAATGAAAAAAAAAACACAGCAGAAGCAGTTTTTTCAGCAGGGAACAAGTCCCCACACCCCTACTAGTTTTATATAGTAACTCTAAGATCACACTACAGTGGGGTATATGGTCAGTTGCTTGATCCTACCTATACTGCAATCACAGACTGTAGAGTTTCTGTTTATTTCTATACACTGACATTTTCAAAGTCACTGTTTTGATTTTTAAGTTTTGACACTCGACATTTGCAACTATTGAGATATTTTCAGTCACCTCTCAACAGGTACATGCAGATGGCGAACAACAGAATAGATGTTACATTAATGTAGATGTGTAGATAAATATCTGATGCACAATACATAGGCTGCAAACTCTATGACATATTAAGTATATTTCTAGCTACTGTTATGTCTTTCTTATGTTGAGAATATGGCCTTCCCACAGCTCAAGGAAGAGTTGTAAAACAGTCAATGTTATCTGTAGATCCCTAGTAGAAACCTGCAGAGAAAGAGCTACAATCTCTAACAGTGATGTGAAAATCACCACGACAGTGTGACACACCACTACTCACAAACCAAAACACTGCATCTACTACTAGAGGGACCACTGACATACAAGAATAAATAGACTAAACCACAGCTTGATAGAATACTAGTATCACTGATGTGCAACTCAGCCAAACCTTGATGCAGGCCACCATAATACAGTGTTGCTGTTGTCATGGATATACCTCTGGAACAGTGCCTGAAATACACGCTGGCTATATCTATCTGTCTGTCTATCTATAGGTTATGTCAGTTGTTTGAATTGTCAATTTTTATGAACACAGCAAATATCAGCAAAATAGTTTGAAAATGCAGTTATTGAATTCTGCTGGTATTTGCTTATGTGAGAATGTGGTACATCAGTGACTGGGAATATGCCCTTTCCCCACTGTGTGTGATCTTGGATTTGGGATATATATATATATATATATATATATATATATATATATATATATATATCTAGACACACACACACACACACACACACACACACACACACACACACACACACACGTGTGTGTGTGTGTGTATAGTTATATAGATATATAGGCATATTTAAATAAAAATTGCAAGGGGTGCTTTCTCCCCTACAAAAATTGTTTTGCTTTTTGCTTTTTTTCAATGATGTCTGGTGACTCATTTATATTTTTGTTTTTGATTGAAGTTTTGATAGTTCAACCACTTGACTACACTAATATAGAGAGAAGGTGAGAGAGAGAGAGAGATACTGCCATTTGTTCTGTTGGAAGTTATACAATTGATTTCTAGAGTGTTCTGCATTACATCAAATGATTTTGCTTATTGTATGCAGAATACTTTATTATCTGTGCTTCATCCTTTTTCTTCATTATTGTGAGATCTTGGAGTTGGTATATTTAATTAACAGGGTTGTAGGGGATGAGGTGGAGGAGGCAAACTCTTTAGTTTAGATTTTTTAAATTTTTATTTATTTTCAAAGTGTAGCTACATTTTGATTTGTTTTAACTATACTGGAAAGTCAAGTTAGTGATTGTTAATTTTTCATTACAGACTATATACAGACTATCTCCAGGATTCAGTAAACTCCATGTAGGCTTCACACAGAGCCTACACAGAGTATACATGTTTGCACAGCAGTGAGCAGTATCGTGCAATGAATATTAATAATGCATGGTGTGCCTAAGTTAGGTTTTATGGATGGCAACAGTGCTGCAGGCCAGAAAACCATGTAGCTAAATGCAGATACAATTCTGTTTAAAGCAGAGCACCTACAGTCCACAGATTTGCACATAGTGCCACAATGACCACCAAGGCAGCTGTAAATCTTAGTGCAACATATCTCCAGAAAGGACAACATAATGCAGGGAAATTTAACTTAAAATAGGGACATATTTGCCATAGATATTGCATAGAAATGTGGTAGAATGAAACACAAACATACCTGACATCCTCTTTGAGCAAGACATATAGACAAAGGCATACATAATGGGGGACAAAGGCCCAAAAATAGGGACAGATTTTTAATATTGCACTTCCAAACTTAGAAAATTGATACAATAACAGGTTGTACATTAGCATAAACTTTCTGAAGAGCATGACATTTGAAACACCAGTGTCAGTCATCAGTTTCTAACTTCACTCTGCAATGACATGCCAATGATTTGCCAAAAAACAAAAATGTTAGGAGGAAAGGATCACAAACATGTGACAAAAACTGGACATTCTGCACAAATCAGGACAGTTGAGAGGTATGCCCAAATGTATGTAATATTGAGTCACATCAGTCCAGAGACCATCCCAGTGATATGGCAGAAAGCCACAGATTTGATAAGGAAAACATCTGGGCATCTTGGGAATATCTGGACAGTTGAGAGGTATGAATGTGAAGTATATGGTCCAAATGCAGTGCAGGACAGTGTACCTACAGTGCAGAGTATTGTGATATCCCATACCTGGCATTCTGAACTGAAGATGTGTTAATGATTTGTAATAGGATATGGACTACAATGTAAAATGATCATTCAGAAGTGTGTGTATTGAATAGGGAATCACAGATGAATTGTAGGAATGAACACAGGGAAAGAGGACAGGTGAAACTCCCTCATGTACAGCAGAGAAAAGCATTTCCTTTGAAGATGGTTGTAGCAGCAACACCAAACACATATCTATATGGTACAGTACGGACTGTAGAGTAAAAATGTGTTGTCTATGACTGTCACACAAGGTACATAGCAATGGGGAAGATGTCTGGGTGAGATAAGCATCCTTACATTATTAAAGTAGAGGACATCTATTAGGTATCTGACATACAATTGGGGTAGGGTGCATATTGTTAAGTTGTGCAAACTGATATGCCTGAATGTGAGTCTATATTCAGCAGAGGTCCCCAGCAAGGTGGCCATAGGTAAAGGATCATGGAAAACATTATAAGAACCAATTGCAATTAGGGATAATATCAGAATAATTCCACCACTAATCCCATGTCTCTGATATAAAATATGTGATGTGTGTGGAGTGATAGGAGATGAGCCTGCATGCACACACTTGAATAGCTATTATGATACGTCCACACTCTATAAGGGTTTTATATATATATATATATATATATATATATATATATATATATATATATATATATCTATGCATGTATATGGCACAATCCATACTGTCATGAATGATAAACATGCCATTAATGTTGTCAAACACCTATGTATGTAGTGTGTGCATAAGCAGAACAAGTAGCACATGTCCATCTGGTGTAACACCTTGATTGGTTTTCCGCACCATCAGACAGTCATGTATATTCCACAGAAAGAACACCTAGGTATGGCCAATAAGCTGTGTGTTTGTTTCCTGATTCAATAAATCCCTCTATGTTTCTTGTCAATGCAGGTGTTGTCATGGCTGTGGCAGCAGTTTTTGGCATGTGTTGATACTGTCTTTATTATACTAATACCACACTCAGAGTCAATGATTGCCCACAATCTGTAGTCCTTCAGGCAGCTGTTTGGACACAGCATGTGTATGTCAACTCTGATTTCCATCACTTAACTAATGGGCAGGAAAGGGCCTAGCAAACACCCTTGATGTACTGACCTGATCACTGGACCCTAGATATAGGTCATATCACAAATTTCAACATAGAGAGATGCTACTTCTGTCATACACTAGTCTACCCATTTGGTGACATAGCTGTTTATGGCCACATATGACAGTGTTGATTGAATACCTGTCGATTTGTGTCAAATGCCTTGACCTCAAGTTCCACAAGATGATACTGTTGTCATCATGCAGGTCCTTGATGACCTCTTTAAGGACATCTATCAGATGTAATGGACTGGATGTAACATTAACAGCTAACACAGGTCTGTTGCACACTCCTGGAATATTACTAGTGTATATGTGGAAGAGGTCCATGATGGCATGTTGGTCTACCTCACAGTCAAGGAGGGTCAGGATGTCTCTATACATGCATGCATCAGGTGCTGTTCCCCCAACTCAGGTGGATGCAAGTTGATGTACACCCTTGTATGGGAACATAGGCCATCTGGAGAGTGTGTTGAACTCTGTATTAAACTGTATCAGGAAGGTGTGTGTGCTGAGTCACACCATAGGAGATCTGTGATGTTGTCATAACCCCCCCACCAATGGTGATAACACAGTATATGAGGAGCTGAAACACACAGCTTAATGGTAGCAAAGGCACAAGATGTACAAATAAATGCAGAAATGTGTGTTTATAATGTTGTCATCTGAAAAGTGGAATTCCATGTTAATCACAGCATTGACAACAGTCCTGGTATGCAGAAACCCAGTGATGCAAGCACGTGGAACACATATAGATAGTAATCTGAACTTTGACCACCAAGTGTCCACACTGGTATTAAAAGCCTATGTTGTGTGCATCATAAGTCACGCCATCATATTGAGATCTTAGGATTGTATGACAACACCATAATCAAACCTCATTAGAACACTAATAGAGTATAATGCTCTCTTTTTCATGTACCTCACCAGACACATGTAGCAGCTGGAGAGAACACAGGGCTTTCTCAGCAAAATAACACAGCACCTACTAACCATGCTGTGATGTATATGAATAGATTAAAAGTCATGTCAAAATAATCTTTATTGTATAGGATGAGGTGACTTCTGCCTGGCTTCCAGGCTAGTTTTTGACCCTGCCCTGGTGGGAGTACTGCATATCCAAAAATCTGATATAGCTGATGACATCAGCAGTGTCTGTTGAGGAGAATATAATAGTGACCACATGCTAGTGCAATAAATATAATTAGCAGGGGTAATTCATTATCAAAGGAGACAATGAGCCATTGTATGCTTGAAAGTTCTGTCTGTGAGACTGGCACCAATCATTTGTGTCTGGCAGCCCCTTTTATAATATGTTACCATCCCTGGGGACTCTATATTAGTGTGTCCAGTTACTAGTCATCTGTAAACTTGGTAAACCACAGGCCATCTACCATTGCCTGCATTTCAGGGAAGTAGTTTGCAAACAGCTGAGGGCCCAGCAAGATCCTTGTGGTATTCTAATGGTAATTGGCTACTAGTGGAGGTGCAGTCCCCAACTTTGAGAGTGTGTGTTATGTCAGTGAGCCAGTAGCCCTATCTCTGTACTATTGTATGGCTTAATTCCCACATGGGAGAGATTCACTATGATGCATGAATGGGGGATAGTGTCAAAGCATTGGATACATCAACATAGGTGGTATGTGGTGTTATCCCTCATCCAGGTCTATGGGGTCAGTAACCAAGAATCAACAAGGTTCAATAAGGAAGATCTACTTTTGGCAAAAACAAAATGGGTAGGGTCAAGTGTGTTGAATGTCACCTATGTCCCTGAGGATATGGTCCATGCTGATTCCTTCCTAGCCTTGTAGATAAGTCTTTTTAGTCATATGGGTCAATAGTTGAAGCTATGCATGTTACCAGATTGATGTGCATTGCTTAGCATACAACATTTGATATTACAGTTCATACTGTAGTTGATGTATGTGCGGAAAAAGCACTGAAACACCAGTGTCGCAGTGCTTTGGGGTGTGGAAACAGATGGATATATTGTAAATATGTGAAATATTGTTAGATAGGGCCTTCACTTTATAATGTTCACATATGAAATTTCATGCTATACATGGACAGTAAACTGCAGTAATCCAGCATAATATGTACCTTTCCATAGTGAGGTGAGCAGCAGATTTGCGCAATGGTTACCGAAGTGCATACAAATGTGTGATACATATGTTTGTGGATAGATAAGCAGTGAGCAAACGCAAGATGCATTGCTAAAGTCTGACGGTTAGAACTGAGTCTATGAAATACACCTGTTACTTAACTGACTCTGGTGCAGCACATGTTAATGCCTTGCTACATTCCTTGTTTGGGCAGATGGTACTGGGTTTGAATACAAGTGTATCTAACACATTTACATATATTGCCCCTGTATCTAATTCTTTTAAATACATATGAGGACATTGCTGCCACTCCCTGTTGTTGCTCGTTGGTGCATGATGTGCACTTTAATGCAAAAATGGCTTAAAGAGGTGAAATGGGTAGATAGGACAGTGGTGAAATAGGGAGCAAGCAGGAGAAATAGAAAGCAGGGCAGGAATCTGCAGGAGGGAGATAGGAAAGAACCATAGCTAGCCATTTCTTTAACACTGCAAAGTGAACATATGTGGAAAGTATTAACTGAATTTAGACTGTCACCTCCAGAGGCAAGGGTGACCACAACACAATAACATTGAATAGCCAATTGGACTGAATCAAGTGTGTCAAGAAGATGTGTGCAAAATAGAGATCTATGTATGGGGCAATTTTTTACTTGTGGGACAGGTGCCTAATTTCTGCTTTTTTATTTTTTGGAGACAGACAGAGAGAGGAATGTTGGTGAAGGGATGTAGGAATGTCTGGGTCAGGTAAGTTGGGAAGGTGAGGAAGTAATTGCAGACAGACAAGACAAACAAGACAAGAGACAGGGATGGTGATGGACGCAAAGGTTTGTGGGACACCATGATTGGGGTGAGGGTGGGAACACTCCCAACCCATGATTGTCAAGCTGGGTGCCAGTGAGAATCGAGTCCTTACCCAGTGGACTGTCATCGCTGTCACCTCACTACATTACTGTCTGGAGTGCTTGATGTCTCCTTCTCCTCCTCCTTCTGGTACTATGTAAAATGAGGGAGAGCAGCCTCTCCAGCTGGCGTAGGCATGCACCAACAGTGTGGCTCACAACCCTATGCACCATCCCTGGCAACTTGGTATAGGTAATAAAATCAACACCTCTGCCTCTGCTCCTCAAGAAAACCACTGGAGCACCCTCTGTGGCAAAGCTACTTGAGGGTGCAGGTAGTGCAGGGGCAGCAGAGGTAGTGCCGCCAGGTTGGCTGCCATACATGCTGGGCAATGGTGCTGGAGCTGGTGGAGGGGTGGCAGGCAGATTCTCTGGGGTAGGCCTACCCCGTTATGCTGTGGAGAATTTAGTGATGTGGTACACATGCATGACATGGGCACATTTTGATGACACATAAAAAAACTGAAAAAAGAAAAAAAATATAATAAATAAAATAAATAAAATAATTTATTTTACAATAAAATAAAAATAACATAAACATAAAATAAAATATTCATAAAATAAAATACAATAAAAATAATAACACAAAAGTATTTTATTATAAATAATAGTAAATACAATTAAAATATAAAGAAAGAGAGATAATGGTTAGAGTGAGAGAAAAAAAGAGATCAGATTAGTATCTTTATATGTGACATATAATGCATTGATACAATTATTTGACTCTATTATCTTAACATTTACATTTAAGACTACCACCTCCTAACAGATGCACACTATACTACAGATTGCAGCAAGTAATTCTTGATGTGTGCATATATTGCATATATGTGTATTCCGGTTATACAGATTACAATTTACAGTAGGGCATTTGTGCCACTGGTATAGAGGTTTTAATTTAAATTTAAATATTATTGAAGAATTTCCAGTATTGTATAGTTGGGAAGTGTGTTATTTGAACCCATAACCTCTGACAAAAGTCTAATATTGCACTGTTGGCTTGTGCATTAGACTAATGCATGCACACTTGCTTTTACAGTTGAGATATGTTTGCTCAATTTAACTTTTAATGCTACAAAAACACCACTATTCTGCTGCATACATGCCACATGCTTCACTTATCTTCGCCACTTTAGCCCCATGGGTTCGGACATTGACCTCCTGATCTCTGGCAGCTATGGAAAAAACCAGAACAGAATACCATTATGAATACCACTCTTGCAGTATTCATTTTTTAAGTCTTACAAGTACTCTTTGTAGTTGATACACAGGTGTGAGATGTCCTCAGTCCTAAGTCCCTCAGTCCAATGGTCTGGGGTATCCCTCTTCCTCCTCCATAGGTCACTGTAATCATGCCTACATTAGTAACCAGTACTTGGATACCGGTGACACTCAATACTGCCTGGGCAAAACTATCCCAAGCATCTGACTTTTACTGGGAGCCAGAATAGTCCCCCCTGCAGAAGCCTGACACTGGTTCTTAACTAGGAGTCCAATAAAAATCTTGGACTCCTGGACACCCCATCTCTGTGCCCTAAACCTGAGACCTTCTCCACAAATGCCTGCCATGTCTGCCACAGATCTAGAGCAAGTGAGACTGATGCTTTCTCACCAATTCCAGTTGTAGCATTTAGTGGGAGTGTACACACTGTTTGAAACAGTTGCACTCTGCTTACCATTGCGCAAATGCATTGCTCGGCAGTGCACACCCCTGAGCAACACATTTGCTCGATGGTAAGCAGAGAGCAGCAGTGAGGCATTACATAATTGCAATTCCAATTCCAAGGTTATTGAATGTACAGGCAGGTGTGTATGTGTATTAGGCAAATGTGAAGCCAATGGCAGTCCAGATAGCAGAATTATACTGATAAGAATATAAGAATACAGTACACAGTATACCCACAGTCATACATCTGATAACAAATGTGATAATACATGGATAAATAAATAAATAACACAATACCAGTGTCTCAGACCTCAAACATATAATTAATATCAGCTCCACTATTTTAACTGTTATAAGTGAGAGTGACTATAATGGGAAGTGGAACAATGGCAAAAGTGCATGGAATATCCCATATTTGAACACAGGAATATGTGTATGGCAGTCGTACACTTATACCTGTTGCCATAAGAAGGTTAAAATAACACTTGTCTATCTTTCATTTTATTGCTATAATCTGCAATGTTATAACAGTGAAAAAAGGTTGCACATCCTGTACTAGAACCCTGGGCCATCTGTACCCCAGTGCTACACTTACACCTGCTGCCACAGGACTAGTTACATGACATTCCCAATTATACTTATCATTCTTAAGGTCTCAATGTTAACTGCTGTGGAGCATCGCTTACCAGGTGTGCATGATGACCTATAGTATCAATTGAATGCGTATGGTTTCTATTTTCATCTGCCTGCTTCCACTCTGCTTCCTGGGTGGGCCAGTTGTCCAGTTTACACACTGCCTCACTACATACAAATGAGATATGCACAGCCAAAACTGGCATTCATTTTCTCCGGTTCCCATTTTTGAAGTAAGCAGAGAATCAAGCAAACACTGCCCCCCTCTAAAAGAGGGCGAAGTAGTTGAAATGAGGAAAAGCAATCCATGACATACACACTAGAATATGATAGTACACATGACATATTTCTACATAGGTCTGGATATGAACTGTCACTCCAATGCACCTGCAGAACACAGAATGTGTGTCTTATCCCTCTTCGCTACACAGCAAAGAACTGAACGCATTCTGTACACAACCAACTGCAACAGCAACTACAGTGATATCAAACCATACAAGTGTTATTTGTTCATTTATTAGTTTTGGATGTAGTGCACCTTGTGATCCCACAACCTGTCATGATTATTGGTTTTAATTGTTTTTATTGAAAATTTTAAGAACAAAATTTTACTATATGATAATAGAAATATTACAAAAACAAATATATATATATCTAAAAGAACTCTCACAATATAAGGTATTGCCAGCTATGCCAGGAAAAGTGGGGCTGTGGATGCATAACACATGCCAGGACAGCTAGCTGGAAATTTGTAAAGAATTCCATGTCATTTGTATATCAAACTGATTTGTACAGATGCTTGGGTTGAAAATTGTATTTGCAAATCTGCTTGCATTAAAAATTCACCAACACTGTGCCCTGTATCTTACAGTTCTCAATGCAGCCAGAGACAAAAAGTCTATACTAGGAATCTTCCTGCATTGTCATTGGGGTGAACTAACTGCTAGTCTGGAAGGATGGAGGTTTGAAATTGTTTTATGACTTCCAAGAGCTGCAGCAGATCTTAGCAAAGCTCTGTGTGTGTATATTATTGATACATAGGTGCTAAATCGTGGCAGTATCTAGCAATGGCAGGTTGCATGGGAACCAGAAGTCAGATGACTAGATGTATGTGATATAATTCTGTAATCCATCCCTAAAAATAATGTTTAATACCAGGTAAGACTGAAGTGTCAAAGCACTCTGTTTTTGTAAACTGACAAAGAATGATCTCTCACCTATGTCATCTTGCCTTGCTCTAGTAAGTAATCAGCGAATAATAATTCATTAGATCAGTTAGGAAAATATACTGAGATTAGTTAAGTACTGTTTTTCCTGTAACTGTGTGAACCTGTGGTATTTTCAGTTTTTCCTGAAAACTCTGGTCTTACACTTGGCTGAAGATTCAACACTACATCTGTGCCAGTGGGGAGTCTTAATTGGGATCTGGAGACACAGAGAGAGAGAGAGGATCCAGAGAGGTCAGCCTTTGTGACTCCTTTTGGATTATACAAGTTCACAAAGATGCCCTTTGGGATGAAAAATGCCCCAGCAATTTTCCAGAGGCTGGTAGATCATATCGTAGTGGAAGCAGGAGATTATACCCTTGTTTACCTGGATGATATTGCCATTTACAGCCATTCCTGGCATGAGCACCTTCAGCATGTCTGGGAGGTCCTGAGCAGACTGCAAAGGGCAGGGTTGACCATTAAACTCAGTAAGTGTCAGGTGGGTATGGCAGTAGTCTCCTACCTGGGACATAGAGTGGTGAGTGGTAAGATCAGGCCAGAACCTGCCAAAGTGGAAGCCATTCAGGTGTGGTCTGCCCCTGTTACTAAAAAGCAAGTGAGGGCATTATTGGGGACAGCAGGGTACTACAGAAAGTTCATCCCCAATTATAGTACAATAGCTGCTCCCCTCAGAGACCTGACTAGGAAAAATAGGCCAAACAAAGTATTGTGGACCCCAGCTTGTGAGTAGGATTCCAAAACCTTAAAGGGGCTTTAAGAGAACCCCCTGTGTTATCCAGTCCAGATTACAGCAAAGAATTTATTGTGCAGTTTGATGCTTTGGACCATGGGTTGGGGGCTGTACTTAGCAGAGCACACAGAGGTATATCTTAGCCATAGACTCCCACCTAGGGAGGAATGTTACGCAGCTGTAGAAATAGAAAGTTTAGTCATAATATGGGCACTATAGAAACTTCAACCCTATGTGTATGGAAGGAAATTCACTGTAGATGCAGACCACAATCCCTTAATATGGCTATATCGATTGAGCCAGCCAGCAAAATGCCAAGTTACTAAGGTGGAGCCTAGGGTTTCAGGCATATGAATGACAGTGCAGCACTGTAGTGGGTTTAGAGATGCCAGTGCAGATGGGTTCTCAAGACAGGGTATGGGTTAATATATTTCCAGATAGGCTCATTCCTCTCAAGCAATGTTTCTCAAGGGTCACTTGAAAAACTGGCTTGTATCTTCAAAGGGGGTGAGATGCCAGCTATGCCAGAAGAAGTAGGGCAGTGGATATGCAACATATGCCAGCACAGCTAGCTGGAATTTTGTAAAGAATTAAAAGTCATTTTTTATCAAATTGATTTGCACAGATGCTTGTGTTGAAAAATGTATTTGTAAAGCTGCTTGTGATAAAATGTACCAAGAGTGTGCCCTGCTGAACAGAAAAAGGAATATACATGCATTATTGTAACTGTTTAAATGCATATGCTTTAAGAGAAGATACTGAATTAAAAGAGGTTAATCTCAAACTTTGAAAATGTTCTGAAATTAAATTACTGGGCTTAGGCCATAAAGATGTTACCTTACAATTCTTAATGCATCCAGAGAAATATGTCTGTACTAGGAAGCTCCAGCATTGTCATTGGGGTGAACTAATTTCTACTCTGGAAGAGTGGAGGTTTGAAATTGTTTTATGACTTCCAGGAGCTGCAGCAGATCTTAGCAAGGGTCTGTGTGTGTGTATTATTGACACGTAGGTGCTACATCCTGGCAGTTTCTAGCAATCGGGGGTTGCATGGGAACCAGATGTCAGATGACCAGATGTATGTGATGTCATTCTGTAATCCATCACTAGAAATAATGTTTAATACTAGGTGTGACTGAAATCTCAGAGCGCTATGTTTTTGTAACTTGATAAAGAAGGACCTCTCACCTACTTCATCTTGCCTTGCTCTAATAAGTAAACAGGGAATAATACATTTTAGATCAGTCAGGAAAATGTAGTGAGATTAGTTAAGTAATGTTTTTCTGTAACTGTGTGAACCTGTCCACCTGTGTTATTTTCAATATTTTCTGTGATTGAAACTCTGGTGTTTATTATAAACAGATATTTTGTATTTTCATTTATTATTTATTACTACATATATTTAAATGTTTCATTGTGGCTGGTCATTTAGAGAATATGTTAACCTTTGAGAGTATTTATATCTATTGGTAACACTGTGGCCACTCCTGAAAGCCTAGCTGTTGGGTCAACATTATTTATTTATTTATTTATTTGTTTATTTGACATTTGTTAACCAGATTGGTCCAACTGAGCCAAAATAGCCCATTTTCAGTGGATACCTGAGGAGAAAAGTTCCAGACCATAGACATAATTATAGTAACACACAAAAAAATCAAGAATATTTATGAATAACGCAGGAAACAAAAAATGTATAACATTAATATACTCAAAAATATTAGTAAACGCAGTAAGTAAAACATACATGGTAAAAGGAGAAAAATACAGTGTTAAAGAAACATAGAGAAAAATATAAACTTGCTATGTTTTTTTTCTTTTTCTTCTTCTTCATACAAGAGAGGTAAAAAACTGAAAGTAGTATTAATGAAGACATATGATGACAACAAAATAGTAAAGTGAGGTTTAGTTTAGTAAAGAGAATACAGTAAAGTGAGGCATCATATATGCATATTTAGATGGGTTGTAGTAGCCTGACTTGTGAAGTAGAAATGATAGGCAGATAGATAACAGTAAACAAAATACAGGAGTCAGAGTGCTATGCAGGGTACTGTTGACAGAAAGGATGTGGAAGACATTAGGTAGGGTCATGACAGTGGCAGGACCTGGAGTCAAGTAGAAATTATTTTAGCTCTTTTTTTGAAGCGTAAGGGGTGGGGGGGGTTCTTATATATGAGGGGAGTTTATTCCCAGAATGGGCTACAGTGTGTCTGTAGAGTAGTTTTCCAATGTTTTTGTTAAGTTTATGGATAACAAGGAGTTGTTGATTAGATGTACAGAAAGAGAGTGATTAGGAGTCTAATAGGAGATGAGGGAGAGAGGGAGAGGCAAGATGTAGGTTTGTATAAAATGGAGTGTAGGATTCAAAATTGAGTCAATTGGAGTTGGGGAAATTCTAGCTATTGGACTGTGCTGAGAGCAAGGCAGTGGTGTGAGTTATGTGGTACATTAGTAGCAAATCGAGCTATTTTGTGGTATGTTTGTTCTAACTTTGATAAAAGTGTAGATTGAACACTAGTAAAGATTGGAACTGTATAGAGAAGGGAGGGGAGGCGGAGTGCTTAAGCTAGGGAAAGTTTAGTGTCAGTGGTAAAGAATTTCTTATTTCTATATAATAGACTGAATTTTTGGTGTTTTTTTTTTAATATTTTGCTGGATGTGCATATTAAATTTTAGTTTATCATCACTAATGGTACCTAAAAGTTTATTGTGGGACATTACCATTTGAATTAATATTAATTTCACTCAGTATAATTGGGTTAATTGGGTACCTTTGTAAGAGCCTTAGAGTAGCTGGCTTTGGAGTGTCTGGTGGCAGTGTAACTACCTTATAGCCTAGGCAGAAGGGGGCATAGCTATTAAATCTGTGCCAGCCTTTCTCATGTGTGCGTGCGTGTGTGCATGTGTGCGTGTGTGTGTGTGTGCATGTGTGTGTGTGTGTGTGTGTGTGTGTGTGTGTGTGTGTGTGTGTGTGTGTGTGTGTGTGTGTGTGTGTGTGTGTGTGTTTGTGTGAAAATCAAATCTCCAAGAGTATGTGTGTCAACTGCTTGGAGCAGGGACATGACACACTGGTTCCATGGAGAGGGTGCTAGAGGACTTGGCTTGGACATTCAGCTGAGGACTTAACCTTACACCTATACCAGTGAGGAGTCTTAGTGGGGATCTGGAGAAAGAGTGGACCCAGGCCCCTTACTGACTGTGTTCCATGTGTGCTCTTAAGAGATAGTGTGCTTGATGCAGAGAGCTACATCTGGAAATTCTGGGTGTAGCCATTTATGTTCATGTTTACATTCCTCTCCAGTGTCAGTGGTGAAGAATCAGGTTCCTTGATTACTGACCCAGACAGGGGACTTTACAGGCCTGTTACTGCTTTAATTCATTTATATGCACTGTAGGCCGAAGCCAATGCTGCTGCTGCCAACAGGCCTAGGCTTAGAAGGAGAAGTGTTTTCTGGCCCAATTTAACTTTTAACAACCTACATGATGTGGAAATTGTAGAGCATTGCTTGCACACATATAGAAATGAAGGCTCAACCCAGGGAACAGGGTAGCCTCTACATAAACAGAGCAGCTACCACTCTGTCAACTGCCAAGTTGTGTGTAATGCAAAGGGAATCATCTTGAATATGTGTGCTGGTAACCCTAGCAGTTACCATGACACACTTATCTGGCACACTTTCCAACTGTATAAGATGTTTGTTAGGAGGGATATCCCCACAGGGTTATTTATTGGGGCATGCTGGCTATGCTCTGGAACTATAGCTGATGACACCCATCAGAAATGCATATACATCCATGGAAGAACACCATAATGAGGCACATGCTCAAACCAGAAATATAGAGCATGTGTTTGGGCTGCTGATGTCATGGTTCCAGTGCCTAGAAACATCTGGGAGAGCCCTGCAGTATAATCCACGGACGTACATAACACAACCACAGGCAGATTAGGAGTCAGAGGAGGAACCATCAGCTGCTGTGGGTATAGGCAAATGTAGGCATGCTCAGTATGCTCTTGCATTGGCAAGAGACAATGCATAGCTCACTCACCACCTAGGAGCCTAAAACCTTCCTCCTACATACACATAGTAACATTGATGCCATTGATGCCATTGATGCCAGGCAACTCCCAAAACCTTTACCTCCCCATGTATTGACTATGTACTGTTTGCATCAGACAGAGTCAGCCCTGAACTAAAACAAGCTAAGTCTTTAATCTGGAATGCACTGTTTAATAATATGAGTGTGTGTCATATCCTTGTATTTAATTGCTTGGTCCATTAAGCAAGTAAAAGGTGGGGGATTTGTACAGAAATTGCCTTAACATGTGACAGCAGGGACTTATTTGACTTATATGTGTCCATTATTAAGTAGTAGGCCTCAGGCATCAAAGGTTTACACAGTCATACCTCTCAAAATTACTGATGATCACTGCATACCCTCAGTATAGTACCACATGTTTGTACTGGAAAAAGATTAAAGAGAGAAGTTAGAAAGTAATGATACATATTGCAGTTTCTGACTTCACAACCCTCACAAGATCAATCACTATAAAGTTTGGAAATGTTGATGCTATCAGCTGTCTAACTTTCCAAGTCCAATATATGTCAAAGGTACAATTAACCCCATCAACCATCCTGCATGGCACCACGCTCACACTTTGGTTATGGCCAGAATCAACAGGCACTGAAGCCGCAGTAGCCACACTTCCCTGATCAATGGCCTCGTCTTCCACCTGTCCAATATCTGTGACCTCACTGGAATGGGTAGGCATAGGCCTACTGGCTGCAATGTCAGATTCAACCTCCCCTCCTACTGTGCCTCAGTTTGTCCACCATCATCAGAGTCTGCTGATATACTGACATGAGGTGGCAGAGAGCCCACACTTCCACTGTCATGATCATCTATGATAAAAAGCAACAACAACATGAATACATTAATATCTACACTACTATTGTGCAATATATGCTAACAAAGTAACAGTACTGCTACTATTGCAGACAGTACAGTAATGCACACAACAGGCCTGACATCAACAGTGCACACTAAAATATTTCTTTTAATTGCTCAGCAGTACTAACATAAAAATGCTTGAATGACCATCTGCAAATGAAATTCTCCCTTGTAATCCAGATGGTCCTGGAAGAAGATAAGCAGGAAGTAAGAGCAACATCATCACAATTACAGTAACACAGGGGGTAATACTTTTATCCCTTTATATGTCCATTAACTATACTTTCAACAAAATGTGGCTGACAACTCACACCTAAGCTAATTGTAGCAATCTTTAACCCCCCCCCCCGCCAAAAAAAAAAAAGATGTGATACAGAAGTAAATTCTTGATTTCAATTGTTTTTTTACATAACAGTATTCAACTGTTCAGATACCAAAGCCTATCTGGAAATTCCTCCTGGGATGTGCTTGCTGTCACTGAAACTGTTGCTCTAACATCTAGCACATGCTGTACTGCACTATCCTGGGAATTATGTGGATCCCTCCTATTGGCCAGGAGCTCTTCATTTGGTGTTAGTGCTGGTTCCCTAACACACCCTCCTCCAGTAACCATCTAGTCACAGCCCACAGCATCTGCTCTCATCTGTGCAGATGTGATCATATCAGTGGCCGTGTGGTTGATCTGCTCATATATCCTGCCGTGGCCACCCATTGCATTCACATCAGCTACTATCTGGTACCATATTTGCAGCCTACGTGCCATATCTCCCTGTCCAATTTCCTGCAGAAAGACAGCATATTGCCTAAAGGCAACCACAATCACCTGGTTCTCAGCATTGGTGAAGAGGGTCTCCAAGGATTGACACACTTGGGTGGCTTACTCCTAGGTGTCTTAAAAGACAATAGAAAGATAATACACGTAAGTATCACATAACTACAAAATAACTGTTTACAAAACAAATAGAAAAGGTAGCCAGTCAGTATTACCCACTGGAGAAACATAAAACAGTCTAGAGATGGGAAATATGAACAACAGACAGGGTGCAAAACAAGGAGAGTAACAACATCAACATAGCCTTGTTTATCCCATAAAAGTAACTCACCTTTCTCCCCCCAAAAGAACAGGAAAATTACACATTTTGCTAACAAACCTTCTCTGAACTGCTAAAAGCATTATCAAAGGAACTGTCCCTGAAACATTTGTACATATTTATCAAACAGCATTCCATTTTTTGTATTGTTACTCATGTATACAAACATGTCCATGCCATCAGTACACTTCTAACTAATGCATACAAATAAAAGTGTAAAAGTCAAAAGTCTTTGCTTCAGAATTGTATTAAATACATTCCAGCATATGCAGTATGTAGCTCACCAAATGGAAGCATACCTTCTGAAATTCAGTACTCCTCTGTACAGATATAGCCTGAAGAAACAACATTTGTGCAGTCTTCCCATCATTCAGGTTTTATGAATACATGTGTTTTTTTTTAGTAAATGTTTCTTTAAGAACTTGACTTACTGGAGGTGTGGTCATCACATGACATGTCTTAATTACTTATAAACTACTGTTTGAAACTGTGTATCTTTTCTGAAGAAGTTGCTACATTACAAGCAATGAAAAATGCTTCAATAAATTGTTTTATTTTATATTTTTTGGATTCCTGATACTTTCTGTGGTGGGTCTTGGTGCTGCTGGCTTGGTTTTTGTGTTTCAGTAGTTTGTTGGATTCCTTTCCCTGGTTTATCTGTATTTCCCAGCATAAGCAATTCTCCTCACCAGCAGTTCGGCTATCTACATAGTTGCCTTTTTATATGGTGTAGATTCAGGGCTGTTAGCATGGTGAAGATGCAGATGAGGTGTTAACTCATTAGAATTAAGGAATCCCAAATACTTGGATCTGTGTAGGAGATGTAAACATAGTGCAGACACTCAGTGTTTGGTTTTAATGGATTGCAACTGAATGATTAGTGGTTAAGAGAAGAAAAATACAGCAGCACTGCAGACTACCTTACTTCCACTGGGTGTGTCAGGCTGAATCTATAAATTGTTAGATGTACGGATGGAAATGTAAATAAACAGCACACAAGTCACAGGATGTGTTCCTTAACATCCAACCTGCCCTTCAGTTGTTGACAACTGCATATGATAGTATTTCCACTTAATATGCTCGCACATTTTAAGGCCAATGATAACACATGCACATCTCAGATTACTGCTCAGATAAATGAAGAATGGCCAACAAACACAGAAATATAACACAGAACTGTATATTTGCAAGCAATAATCTTGACAGGTTATGTGATCACTAGGTACTCTACATCCAAAACTATTAAATGTACAAATAACACTTGTATGGTTTGATATCACTGTAGATGATGTTGCAGTTGGTTGTGTGCAGATTGAGTTCAGTTTATTGTTGCAAAGCTGTTTGTGTTGCAAAGAGGGATAAGGCACCCAGCCTTTATTCTGAAGGAGTGAGAGTTCTAATCCAGGCCTATGTAGAAATATCTCATGAACACTAACATTTTTAAGTGTGTATGACATAGATTACTTTTCCTCGTTTTAACTACTTGTCCCTTATTTTTTTTTGGGGGGGGGGTCAGTGTTTCTGCAGTGTGCCACTTAGATCAAACACGGGAACTGGAGATAAATGCATGTCAGGTTTGTCTATGCTTATCTCATTTGCATGAGGCACAGCAATGCACAAAATGGACAACTGGCTGACTCAGGAAGCAGGAAGTACCTAGACAGCCAAAAATAGAAACCAAATGTGTTCAGTTAATACTATTGGGCATCATACAAGCCCGCTAAGCGATGTTGCATGGCAGTTAACAGCGAGACCTTAAGAATGATTAGTAAAGTAGGAAATATTAACTAGTCCTGTAGCAGCAGGTGAAAGAGTAGGTCTGGAGTACAGATGGTCTAGGGTTCTAGTACAAGGTGTGCAACCTTTGTTTTACTGTGCTCACATTGTAGCTTATAGCAATGAACTGCAACATAGACAAGTGTTTTCTTAACCTTCTTGTGGCAACAGGTGTACATGTAGGACTACCATTCACATTGTGCTGGATTCGACTACAACATATTCCATACAATTTTACTGTTGTTCCACTTCCCATTACAGTCACTCTCACTTATAACACTTAACATGTGGAGCTTATATGAATTATATGTATGAGGGCTGAGACACTAGTATTGTGTCAGTTATTGATGTATATATCTATGTATTATCACATTTATTGTCACATGTATGACTGTGGGTATACTGTGTACTATATTCCTGTAAGTATATTTCTGCTATCTGGACTGGTGTGACCTTTACATTTGCCTAACACACATACACAACTGTCTGTACATCCACTAACCTTGAAATTGCAACTGCAATTAAGTAATGCCTCACTGCTTGGCACATTTGCACTCTGCTAACCATTCCACAAAAGCGGTGCTCAAGGGTGTGTATTGCCGAACAGCATGTTTGTGCGATGGTAAGCAGAGAGCAACAGTTTCAAAAAGTATGCACACTCCCAGTAAACAAGATAACTGGAACTGGTGAGAAAGCATCAGTCTGCATTGCTCTAGATCCATGGCAGACATGGGAGCTGTTTGTGGGGAAGGTCTCAGGTTTAGGGTACAGCAATGGAGTGTCTAGTAGCCTAAGATTTCTATTGGATTACTAGTTAAGAACCACAGTGCCAGACTTCTGCAGGGGGACTATTCTGGCTCCCAGTATAAGTTGGAAGTTTAGCCCAGGTGTAACCAGTGCCACCAGTATCCAGCATACTTGTGACCAATGTAGGCATCATTACAATGACCTACAGAAGATAAAGCAGGATACCCTTGACCATTGGATCAGGGAATTTAGGATTGTAGACATCCCACACATGTGTAAATATCAACTACAGAGAATACTTGTAAGACTTAAAAGCTGAATATAAATAAGACTGATATTCATAATGAAAATCTGCTCTGTGTTTGCCACAGCTGCTCATGATCATGAGTTCAATGTCTGAACTCATGGGGCTAGATAGGTAAGGATGAAGGAAGCATGTGGCATGTATGCAGCAGAAGAGTAGTGTTATTGTAGCATTAAAAGTTAAAGATAGCTTTTTGGGTATTTTATAGAGTTGTATCAAATTGATCATGTAGATCTCAACTGTAAAAGCAAGTATGCATACATTAGTCTGTAGCACAAACTAAACGTAGAATATTAAACTTTAGTCAGAGGTTGTGGGTTAAAATATCACACTTTTCAACTATACAATACTGTTAATTATTCAATAATATTTAAATTTAAATTAAAACCTTTATACTGGTGGAACAAATGCCCTGCTATAAACTGGAATCTGTATAACTGGAACACACATATGTGCAATATATGCACAGGCCAATGATTACTTGCTACAGTCTGTAGTATAGTGTGCATTTGCTAGTAGGTGGTAGTCTTAAATGTAAAAATTAAGATAATAGAGTCAAATAATTGTATTAATGCATTGTATGTCACATGTGAAGGTACAAATCTTATCTCTTTTTTCTCTCACCACAACCCTTATCTGTCTTTTTTTATTCTATTTTTATTTCCTATTATTTATAATAAAATAATTTTAGGTCATTATTTTTTAATTTTATTTTATGAATATTTTATGTTTATGTTATTTTATTTTATTGTAAAATTAATTTTTATTTTATTTGTATTTTATTTTATTTTGTTTTTTAAATTTTATTACATCATCAAAATGTGTCCATGTCATGGGTTTGGGATGTCCCCATCACTAAATGCTCCATGGCAGAGCAGGGTATGGCTGCCTCACAGGATCTGCCTGCCCCTCCTCTACTGGCTCCAATACCATTGTACAACCTGGCAGCACTGCCTCTGCTGCCCATACAGTACCTGCCCTCTCTGGTAGCTGTGGCCAACTGGGTGGTCCAGCAGTTCTCTGGGAGCAGTGGGAGAGGTAATGATTTTATCACCCGCACTGAGTTGCCAGGGATGGTGCATAGGATTATGCACCATACAGCTGGTGCATGCCTATGCCGGCTGAGAGGCATCTCTCCCTCATTTCAAATAGTACCAGGAGGAGGAAGAGAATGAGATGTCAAGGACTCTAGCCAGTGGCAGAGTGACAGGACAATGATGAGAGTCCAGTGGCTGAGGAATTGATTCTTACTGTCACCCAGCTTGATGACCATGAGTTTGGGATGTCCCCATCCTCACCCCAATCATGGTGTCCCCGAACCTTTTGTGTGCATCACCATCTCTGTCTCTTGTCTTGTTTGTCTGCAATTTATTCCTCACCTACCCAGCTTAACTGACCCAGACATTCCTAAATCCCTTTCCCAACATTTCTAACATTCCTCTCTTTCTTCAAAAAAAAAAAAATTGACACCTGTCCCACCAAAAAAAAAAAAACTTCCCATACATAGCTCTCCCTTTCGCACGTGTCTTCTTAATGCACTTAATTAGGTCCAGTTGACTATACAACATGATTGTGTTGTGACAACCATGCTTTCTGGAGTTGACAGCCCAAATTCAGTTAATATTTTCCACATACGTTCACTTTACACTGTTAAAGAAATGGATAGCTATGGTGCTTTCCTATCTCTCTCCTGCACATTCCTGCTCTGCTTCCCTTTGTTCTTACCTTTGCTTGCTCCCCATTTCATCACTGTCCTATCTAACCAGTTCACCTCTTTAAGCCATTTTTGTGTGAAGGTACTCATTGTGCATCAATGCACAGCAACAGGGAATGGTGGCAATGTATTTACATGTATTTAAACATATTAGATATGGTAGCAATGTATTTAAATGTATTTAAAAATATTAGCTATACCTGTATTCAAACACAGTATCATCTGGCCCCAGAAAGGAATGTATCAATACAGTAACACATGCTCCCATACAGTCAGTTAAGCAGCAGCTGTATTTCATAGACTCAGTACTAACTATTTGCAATACATTCATTTGTTGCCACCCCCCAGCACTGCAACCCTGGTGTATCAGTACTTCTTCCATACATATATCAACCACAGTATAAAATGTAATATGAAATGTTGTGTGCTATGCAATGCACATTAACCTGGTAACATGCAGAGTTACAACTATTGACACATATGCCTAAAAAGACTAATCTGTAAGGCTAGGGAAGGAATCAGAATGGACCATATCCATAAGGACATAGGTGACCCTCAGCACACTTGACCCTACACATTTTGTTTTTGTCAAAAGTATATCTTGCTTAATGAACTTTGTGGGCATCTTGGATACTGATCCCACAGACCTGGATGAGGGATAACAGGTCATACCACCTATGCTGATTTATCCAAGGGCCTTTGACATTATCCCATATTCATGTGTCATAGTAAAGATCTCCCATGTGGGATTTTAGCCAACAGTAGTACAGGGATAGGCAACTGGCTCACTGACATAACACACACTCTCAAAGTTGGGGACCAGACCTCCACCAGCAGACAATTACCATTAGAATATCACTAGGATTTGTTTTGGGATTGACTGTTTGCAAACTACTTCCCTTAAGTGCAGGCAATGGTAAATGGCCTGTGGTTTAACAAGTCTGTAGATGACTGGTAACTTGGGCACACTAACAAAGAGTTCCCCAATAATGGCAACATATTATGGAAGGGGCTACCATACACAAATGATTGGTGCGAAGTTCATGGACTGAACCTTAAGGCATACAATGCCTCATTGTCTCTCCTTTGGCAGTGAGGTATCCCTGCTAATTATGATATACATAGCACCACCATAAGCTCAAACACAGTGTTGTGAGACTTGGAAACACATGTTGATAGCAGTCTACACTTTCATCACTATGTGTCCATAGCAGTGGCACACATTTTGCATTGCGCACATCATACATATGGTCATCACATCCAAGGCAACGGATGTCATACCTCTTCTGTACTGTGCTCTACCTTTATCAGACCACTAACTGAGTACAATGCTCCCTTCTGTCTCTACCTCACCATGCACCTACAGCAATTGGAGAAAACACCAGGTTGTGCCTGGGAGACTCCAGAGCCTACAAACATGACAAACATGGAAAGAATGGAAGGCCTGTCAGTATACTCAGTATCATGCAGAGGGCTGAGAGGTGACCTATGCCTGCTGTACAGAGCTGCTTCAGACCTTTCCTTACTGGAAATGCTCCACATTTGCAAATCAAATGGGTCAAGAATAACTTGGTCTATGGTTCTCAACCTAACCTATGACATAAACAGAACATGCTGGGGAGACAGATATATGCCCTAATGACTCACACTCCTCTGTAATAGGCTCCCACAGATTGCGGATCAGTGCTTCTCAATGATCTTGTCAAGCACAACTTGATTACTGGTTGGATGATTGTAAAGTCACCTCTGGGGTGGCACCTATCTATTTCATGGATAGGTCCAGTTAGTGCTGCTCACAAAATTGCTCTGCTAACAGTAACCATCCAACTATGCTCAATAAGGATACTTGTGTTTTTTTATGCAGCTAGTCTTCTAAACACCATAGGGCCATTAGGCTATTAGCCTCCTATGTACATATGAAGCTATGTGCCTATGCAGGTCTCCCACATGGCTTGCTGATGTCATCTACTATAAGTTCACCTGGAGTCTTGTAAAAGTCAGACTTGTGCTGTGTGCTTGCATAACATACTGTAGTCTGTGTACTTAGATAGGTAGAGGTTGGTTTTGTTCTCACTGCAGTCAACTGTGTGTGTGTGTGTGTGTGTGTGTGTGTGTGTGTGTGTGTGTGTGTGTGTGTGTGTGTGTGTGTCTAGCCAGAAGATCAGAAATGTGTATCCTCCAGTTACTGCTCCATTCCAGTGGATTGACAGTATTTTGCTGGTTGCACATACCTACATATCCCATTTCATGCAGGCCTACCAACATCTTCTCTCCAACATGCACTGCTGATGTCATCTACTGTCAGTTGGATTGCAGCTATGTAAAAGTCAGACTTATGCTGTATCACTTACGTAAAGTATTGAATTCTGTATTTTGTGTACTTAGATAGAGGTTCTATTCTCACTGCAGTCAAGTGTGTGTGTGTGTGTGTGTGTGTGTGTGTGTGTGTGTGTGTGTGTGTGTGTGTGTGTGTGTGTGTGTATGTGTGTGTGTGTATGTGTGTGTGTGTGTGTGTGTGTGTGTGCGTGCGTGTGCGTGCGTGTGTGTGCATGTGTGTGTGTGTGCGCACGCAAATGTGGGTGTGTTTAACCAGAAGAACAGAAGTGTGCATCCTACAGTTACCACTCCAGTCCTATGAATCGCCAGTATTTTGATACTTGCACATGTCTACAGATCCATTTCATGCAGGCCTCCCAACTTCTTTGCTCCAACATGCACTGCTGATGTCATCCTCTATAACTTGGTCTGCAGCTCTGTAAAAGTTAGACTTGTACTGTACTGCTTCTGTAAAGTATGTTCTATAGTCTGTGTACTTAGATTAGTAAGGATTCTGTTCTCACTGCAGTTAGCTGAGTTTGTCTGTCTCTGCACAGAGCAGTAGAAGTATATATCCCACAGTTACTGCTCCAATACCAAGGATTAACAGCATTTTGATTTTTGCAAATGCCTACAAGTCCATATCATGCAGCCCACCAAACATCTTCTCTGCCAAATGGCCTGCTAATGTCATCTATTATAAGTTCACTTACAGTCTTGTAAAAGTTAGACTTGTGCTGTGGTGCATCCATAAGGTACTGTGTTCTGTAGTCTGTATATTGAAATAGGTAGGGGTTCTATTCGTATTACAGTCAACTATGTGCAAGCTTTGGCTTGACATTAGAGACGGCATTTTGCACCAGCATGTGGTACACTGTTATTTTCTCCTCAACGGACACTGCTTATGTCATCAGCTAGAAAGTGCTGTCTGAGAAACTCCAAGTTGGAGTTAAACTGTGACGCTTGTGTAAAATACTGTGTTTTTTACTCTGTGTACTTTGATAAATAGGAGCTCAATTCTTAATGTAGTTGACTGTGTGTGTGTGTGTGTGTGTGTGTGTGTGTGTGTGTGTGTGTGTGTGTGTGTCTGTGAGCTTTTACACCAGCATGTGGGACACTGCTATATTTTCCACAACAGACACTAATTATGTCATCAGCTATAAAGTATTGTCTGAGACAATCCAATTCACACTTCAGCTGTGTTGCTTGTGTAAAGTATTGTGTTCTGTTGTCTATGTACATAGATAGGTAGGGGTTCTATTTACTCTGTATTCAACTGTGTGGGTAAGCTGTTGCTTGATATTGCAGAGAGCATTTTACACAAGCATGTGAGATGCTGCTATATTTTCCTCAACAGACACTGCTGATGTCATCAGTTATAAAGTGTTGTCTGAGACACTCCAATTCACACTTGATCTGTGGTGCATGTGTAAAGCATTGTGTTCTGTAGCCTGTGTACTTAGGTAGGGCTTCTATTCTGTCTGCATTCATCTGTGTTTGTGTGAGCTGTTGTGTGACATTGTAGAGAGCATTTTACACCAGCATGTGGGACACTGTTATATTGTCCTCAACAGACACTGCTATATAAGATTTTTGGATGTGCAGTACTCCCACCAGGGCAGGTTCAGAGACTGGCCTGGAGGCCAGACAAAAGTCATCTCATCCTAAACAATAAATATTACAGTGACATGGCTTTTAATCTAACCCACATACATCATCACATGGCTTGTAGGTACGGTGTCATCCTGCTGAGAGAGCCCTGTGGTCTTTTCAGCTGCTACATATATCTGGTGAGGTACATGAAAAAAGAGAGCATTATACTCTATTAGTATTGTAATGAGGTTTGACTACAGTGCTGTCATACATTCCTAAGATCTCAGTATGGTGGTGTGACTTATGAGGTGCACAACATAGGCTTTTAATACCTCTGTTGACACTTCGTGGTCAAAGTTCAGATTACTATCAACATGTGTTCCCAGTGCTTGCATCACTGGGTTTCTGCATAACAGGACTGTTGCCAATGCTGTGATTAACATGGAATTCCACTTTTCAGATGGACAACATTACAAACACATATTTCTGCATTTATTTGTAGATTGTGTACCTTTGTCACCATTCAGTTGTGTGTGTTAGTTCCTCCTGTACTATGTTATAACCATTGCTGGACTCAATGATAAAACACAATATTGAAGAATCAGCTAACTTTATAAGCCAATGGCCATATATTTTAGCCTAAACTGTTGAGAAATAAAATTCAAACTGTAAGGGGCCAAGCACAGATCCCTGGGGTTTGCTAATGGTGATAGCTCTACTGGTACAGGTTGATTCACCAACTTTCAAATGATGTGTTCAGTCAGTGAGCCAGTTAGTTACCCATCAACTGACATAAGGATTAATCCACAGCTTGGAGGTTTTCTCAATGATACTTGCATGTGGGATTGTGTCAAAATGCTTGGCCAGGTCATGATAGGCAGAATGCACTGACTTACCTTCACCCAAGCCTATCACATAGAATCAATGGACTATGACAACATCTCAGATCACCTATGGCATGACTCAGCACATACACCTTCCTGATATGGTTGAATTCATAGTTCAACACACCCTCAACATGGCCTATGTTCTCATACAAGGGTGTACATCAACATGCATCCACCTGAGTTGGGGAGACAGTGCCTTATGCATGCATGTATAGAGACATCCTGACTCTCCTCTTCTGTGAGGTAGACCAGCATGTCATCATGGACCTCTTTTACAAGTACACTAGTAATAGTCAAGGTGTGTGCAACAGACCAGTGTGAGTTGTTAATGCTACATCAAGTCTGTTACATCTGATAGATGTCCTCAAAGAGCTAGTCGAGGGCATGTATGATGACAACAGTATCATCTTGTGGAACTTTACCAGGTCAAGGCATTTGACATAAATCCACACTGAGGTATTTAATCAACACTATCATATGTGGCAATAAACAACTATATCACCAAATGGGTAGACCAGTGTGTATGACATATGTGGCACCTCACTATGTTGAAATGTGTGACATGAACTATATCTCAAGTCCAGTGATCAGGTCTGTACATCAAGGGTGCATGCTAGGCCCTTTCCCACCCATTAGTTAAGTGATGGACATCACAGATGGCATACACATGCTGTGTCCAAACAGATGCATGTAGGACTACAGACTGTGGGCAATCATTGACTCCAACTGTTATAGTATAATACAGACAATATCAACAAATACCAAAAACTGCTGCCACAGCCATGACGACACCTGCATTGACAAAAATCATGGAGGTATTTGTTGAATCAGGAAACAAACACACCACCCAAGTATAATGTGGACATCACGCCTTATAATCAGACCAATAGATATATGGCCCATGTCCTGGGGTAGATGGTAAGTGGTACATCTACCAACATGTGGTCACAGTGCTGACTACTCTCCTGAATGTAATACAAGTACTGCATATGTGAAGGTCCTGCACATCAGAGGCCATAATGTCTTCATGATTCCCAGCCTTTATCACATCAATAACTGTGTGCAATGTATTCTTCATGTATGCTCATACACACTGAAGTGTACCACCTTTGCCAGAGTGAGCTATTACACATCTTATTGGCCATGCTTAGGTATTCTTTCTGTGGAATATACATGACTGATGGTGTGGAACACCAATCAAGTTGTTACACCAGATGCATTTTCTGCTTACTGTTCTGCTTATGCACATGCTACATACATAGGATCATATGAGGTTACTAGGCTAATGGCACTGGGGGCCTTACAAGCCTATCCAAGAGTTTATCGCCAAAAAAGAAACCTCAGTCAACACTTGTTACCCCTGTTAATGAGGGACAAAGGTGGAACCCCTGGGATAAATTTATGGTTTCACATCCACTCATCAAGATTGCATTTGAAGAGGGCCAGTGAGGTATTCTGTTAGATATTTATGGAAAGTTTATTCCAGAGACAGTGCAACTGCTGGGAGTCAAACCTGTCTCTCCAGCAGGTTTTGTTGATGTTGCATATTAGATTTAGGCCTATTGAGCAGGGAATGTGCGAGGAGTTAGACTTACAGATATGGAGCATCTCTAGCAGGGCAGGGTCCAATATTGCCTTGTAGGCAAGACACAGATCACCCCCCTAGTAATCTGTATGATACTAAGTAGAGTGATAGTGATTTAAGTCTATTCACATAAGATAGGTGTTGGGAGCCATGGACTCTCTTTGTGAGGTATTTCTGTGTCCTTTCCTGTTGGTGCAGGTGTTAGGAGAGGTACATGCCAAACGGGGCATTATATTCAATCATAGGTCTAATAAGGGAGGAGTACAGAGAGGTAATAACCTCATTTTTTCAGGATGCAATCCCTTTACTTATAAAATAAACCAAGTAAAAGGCTTTTCTGACCACAGCCGCCACATGATGTTTGAATTTGAGATTGTTGTCAACTTGAGTACCTAGGTCTCTCACCACAGGTTGCATGCTTAAGGAGTTGCCGTTGATGTGGTAATCAGTAGGGGCCATGTTTTTGCTGATGGTATGATAATATTTTTTTTTGCATTTAACTTAAGTCCATGACTTTGGCACAAGTTATTTGTAGCTGTGAGACTCTCTTGCAGTATGTTAACATCAACTGGGGAGTCAATGACAGCACCCAACTTACAGTCATCCGCAAACTTGGTCAGCAACATGCCCTTTGTCTTTGCCTGGACCTCTGAGAAGTATTTGCCAAACAGTAGGGGTCCCACGACAGATCCCTGGCGAACACCACTAGTGACAGGTCTGTTGTCGGAGGTGGCAGTACCTGTTTTGACCTTGTGGGTCCTATTTGAGAGCCAGTTGGCAACCATCTGTCTAGATAGGGGTTAACACCAAGTTGTGTTAGCTTTTTGATGATGCTCGAGTGGGGGATTGTGTCAAAGGCCTTGGCCAGGTCAAGGTAAGCTGTATGTACTGACTTTCCCTCATCCAGGGCCTTGGTGACAGTCTCAAAGAAGTCAACTAGGTTCAATAGGCAAGTTCTGTCCCTGACAAATCTAAATTGCTTGGGATCTAGAGCTTTGAGATTGCCTATGTTCTTATTTATGAGATCCATAGTAATACGCTTCTTGACTTTACAGATCAGACTTGTCAAGCTAATGGGGTAATAGTTTCCTGGGTCAGTAGTGACACCACCTTTGTGCAAAGGGATGACAATGGCAGTTCTCCACTCTGCTGGAATGAAGCCTGTAGTTAGGTTGTGGTTGAATAGGATGCTCAATGGCAAAGCTAGTTCTTACTGGAGATGGTGCAGAATACAGCCCGGGATACTATCAGGTCCCATGGAAGTTGTGTTCTTTGCCTTGGATAGATCCCTTAACACTTGATCTACAGAGATTTGAGGTGTGGGATAAGTATCAGGGATGTCGACTGGGCCTTTGGGGGGCGATAAGGGGGTGAAGTTTGCGCTGAACCTATCAGACAGCAGATTGATTAAGTCAGCAGGTACCATTAATTACTAGTTTGGAACAAACTTGGGCTTTGCTATTCTAATATAACTGAAGAAGGACTTGTGGTTTCCCTTTGTTTTGGAGGCTAGTTTTAACTCATAATTGGCTTTGGAAGTTTTCACTCGTGATCTAATTTGCTTGTTGAGGCAGAGGAGGGAGATTTTCTGATTGGGAATGTGTTCCTTTTTACCCTTGGACAACAGTTTCTTCCTTTTTTGTAAAGCCTGTTGATAGAGGATGTCCTCCAGACAGGTTTGTGTTTCCTTGAGGAGCAGATTTTAGTTCTGTTGAGTATGGTTGAGTCCATGCAGTTGTACAGGTGCTTTTATACTGCACTGGCATACTGTTCAGCATAGCTGTCTGCATAATCTGAGGGGGCCGGTGGTGTGAAGCTGCTGATACCCTCCCTTAGGAAGTTGTAGTCAGCTTTTGAGAAGTTTTTCAGCCTAGTTATGGCTGGGGAGAGGTTGGGTGGGAGAGAAACTTCGAATGAGACAGACTGATGATCTGATCTCACCAGGGAAAAACATACAATGGGAGTGGTGCAGAGGTCAACCGTGTTGGTGAGAACCAAGTCCAGTATGTTATCACCCCTTGTGGGGGATAAGACCAGCTGATTGAGTGCATTAGAACTGATGAAGTCAAGGAATCTTTGGGTGAGTGCATTAGTGCAGGACTAGTTTACCCAGTCTATGGTGGGGTAGTTGAAGTCACCAAGAATCAGGGTGTTAGTGGTACCTTGATGGAGTCAATTAGATTCAGGTAGGAGGTGTGGGTATCCTAAGACATGGAGGGAGGTCTATAGCTGGCTATAACTTGGATGGGTGTCTTGCCAACTGTCAGTTGCACCTGTAGTAATTCCAGTGCATCATGTTGGTAAACCAGTCTGGAGGTTTGCCTGTCCTTAATGAAGAAAGAGACACCACCACCCTTAGTCTTTCCAACCTCACTTTGGGGTCAGAAAGTGTGGAATGAGATATAGCCTGGTAAGCCAGGGGTGCTCTCTGCAGCCCTGAATCAAGTTTCTGTGACTGCACAGACATCGGCTTCTTCCAGTGTGAGGAGAGCCTCCACTGAGCGCATTTTCAGGTTAAGGCTCCTAGCACTGAGCAGCATTATCTTCAATTTGCTTTTTGACAGATCTTTTATGTTGGAAGATTTGTCTTTGGGACATGGCCTAAAAAAGGCACAATTGGGAGGCAAGAACTTTGGCCAACGTGTTTGACAACATTAATGGCATGTCATATATATATATATGCCAAGCACACAAGGCAACTAGCCTATGTTACCCATGCTGTCACATACAGGTATAGCAGTGTCCCTCCTAATACCTCCTGCAGATATTAAAGTGCCAGGACAGTGTGTGTGGTTACCCTCATAGAGTGTGGATGTATGATAATAGTTGCTCAGGTGAGTGCGTGCAGGCTTATCTCTTATCACTTCACATCACATATGTTATGTCAGTGTATAGGATTACTGGTGGTATTATTCTGATACTGTCCATTATTGTGGTTGGTTCTTGTAATGTTTTCCATGATCCTTTACCTGTGGCACCTTGCTGGAGATCTCTGCTGAGATTACACTTATATTCAGGCATATCAGTTTGCACAGCTTCACATTATGCACAATACCCCATTTGTATGTCAGATCTCTGACAGATGTCCTCTGCATTATTCATGTAAGGATGCTTATCTCACATAGACATCTTCCTCATTGTTATGGTGACAGTCACAGACAATACATTTTCACTGTACAGTCTGTACTGCACCATATAGATATGTGCTTGATCTTGCTGCTACAACCATTTTCCATTGATATGCCCTCCTCTGCTGTACATGAGGGAGTTTTACCTGTCCTCTTTGTGTGCATTCCTACAATTCATCTGTGTGTACCTATTCAATATATACACTTCCCTGAGTGATCATTTTACATGGCAGTCCTTGTCCAGTTACAGATCATTAACACACCTTCAGTACAGAATGCCAGGAATGTGATATTGCAGTACTCCGCACTGTAGGCACACTGTCTTGTACTGTGTTTGGACCATATACTTTATATTCATACCTCTCAACTGCCCAGATATTCCAAGGATGTCCAGGTGTTTTCCTTATAAAATTTATGGCTTTCTGCCATATCACTAGGATTATCTCTGGACTGATGTGACTCAATATTACATACATGAGTGCATACCTCTAAACTGTCATGATTTTTATTATTTATTTTATTTATTTAACATTTGTTTACTAGGAAAGTCCGACTGTGACCCAGCCCATTTTCAGTGGAGGTCTGAGGAGAAACGCTCCAGATGCATATCTTTGGAATGTAGGAGAAAACAAGAGAACCAGGAGGAAACCCCACGAGAATGTAGGTAGTACATGCAGACTCCACACATAAGGCACCCCAGCTGAGAATTGAACTGGAGAACCTCTTTCTGTGAGGTGACAACATTAAACACTGCATCACTGCGCTTGCAGAATGTCCAGTTTTTGTCTCATATTTATGATCTTTTCCTGATATTTTTTTTCTCGCAAATCATTGACATGTCATTGCAGAGTGAAGTCAGAAACTGATGAATAAGATATGTTTCAAACTTCATGCTCTTCAGAAAGGTCATGCTAATGTATAACCTATTATTCTATGAGCTTTCTATGTTTAGTAGTGCAATATTAAAAATCTGTCCCTATTTTTGGGCCTTTGCCCCCCCCCCCCACTCTGTATGCCTTTGTCCACATATCTTGGTCAAAGAGGATGACAGGCATGTTTGAGATTCATTCTACCACATTTCCATGTGACATCTATGGCGAATATGTCCCTATTTCTGGTTAAATGTCCCTGCATTATGTTACCTTTGTGGAGACATGTTGCACTGACAGATTCACAGCTATTTGTGAAGCCCTGGTGGTCATTGTGGCATTCTATGCAAATCCGTGGACCGTAGGTGCTCTGCTATAAATAGAATTGTATCTGCATTTACTTACATGGTTTCCTGACTGGCCACACTGTTGCCAGCCATGTAACCTAACTTAGGCGTGCTGCGCGTCATTGATGCTCATTGCTCGTTACTCCTCATCACACACCAACATGCGAAGCTTACACAAACTTTACTGAATCCTGTTGAATGTGTTTTTATAAGGATGCAGAAGTGTTCCTCATTGTTTTTCCTTGTTTACTGACAGAGTGAGCATGCATACAGGACTTGTGTCCCCATGCTTGCACGGTATATCAGTGCAGTGCAGAAAAATATTTTTTTTTCTGTCGAGATTTTATGAGAGACAGCACAGAAATGTAAGGAAAATCAGGCTCATTTCCTTTTCTTTATTTTTCAGAATGTACACGATTTTTCTTCTGTTTTGCTCTGTCCCTCATATTCCAATAGAAAGTCTGCCTGCTCAATGGTACTTCAGTGGCTGGACGTTATTCTATTGATATATGCTTGATCTGGAATAGGCCCACTGACTTGGCAGTCCAATCAGCATTCTCATTTTTGAATACAAAAGAACCGTCATTGTATAATTGTATTTGTTACAGCCTTTAGCTCCCTGGACTAGAAATAGCTGTAGATGTTATAATCACTGGGCAGAATAATTGCATTTTCTGTTTCAGATGTTTCTTACATGTTTCACATTCTATGTATAATTGCTGAATTTCCTAGGAGAATGCAGTTAGAGTCTTCTCTTACAAAGTTCATATACTTTTCTATGCACTACATAGAAAAGGGTCACACATTCACGTCTTTTTATGCCTTTGAAGAAATAAACATTATGAATATACATTCACACAGTTTTAGTTTTTCTTCTGCAGGTTTATAAGGCTTGATAAGTGCATCTCACAAGTCTGTTACAGTCTGAACAGTAATAAATTTATACTCAAACATCACATCTCTCCATCACCCCCCAATCTAGGTGTCAAGCACTGTTTCTTGAGACAACTTCAAAACATGTTTACAGAAAAGACATTTTGAAAAGTATTGTATTAATCAAAGGTCAAGCAAAAAATGTGAGAAGTGAGAAATGAGTTAGAGATTAAAAATACATTACACGGAGATGACTACTGGTCTTTATAAGGTGGGGCACGACTAAAAAACATAGTTTACTCTACACATTACCTTAAATGCATAGAAAAGCCCACAAAGCACAGTGGGATAAGGAGCACTTTCTGATGGTTCCAGTCTGTAATACTAAACCATTTTATCCTGAAAACCCCAAAGCTGATAAAAGTAAATGGAGTTTGCATAAACACTGTTTGCTGGAAACACCAAAATGTAGTGGTTCCTGACAGTGTTTCAGTTAGTGTCTTTGATTTTAACTCAGTCATTAATTAGATTAAGCTCTGTCTGCATGGAAAGGAAGGGTGAACAGTAGTACGTGAACATACATGAATAAAAATATTGTCGTTTGGCAGATGCTGTATGAATGTGCTATTCCTTCTGTAATTGCATTTTGACAAGGTAATAGCTGATAGGTTAGTCTACTAAAACTAGTGAGAACTACTATACTGTTTAAATCTGTTAACCTAATGTTTTGTAATGTAATGCCATTTTCTATGTAAATTTAACTGTACCCATACCAGGGAGTAACTGCAACTGCTATAAATTTAGTAAGTGAACCCTTTCATGTTTCTAATTAACAAAAGTTTAGAAATGCTTCCATTGTTTTAGAGATGGACAAATCTTCCAGTACCTCAGGGTTGAGGAATTTACTCTCCCCATTACACTCACTCCTTATACGGTCACATAACCTGTCTTGCAAGAAAGCTAAATGCCACAAAATTATAGTGCCAACTAAGGAATGACAGTTTAGCACATATGATGACTGGTATGAGTTTTTAGTGAGCTTTCTCTTATAGTCCTTGGTTTGATTCTTGCAACATCTTCTAGCATACTGTGTAAGTCTGAGCAAGATGCATAATTGGATACTGCTGCTGATGCGTCACCCAAGTAACCTTAGTAATAAATGAATGAAGTTCATTTAAAAATATCCTGTTCCATGAAACTGTGTAGTCTAGAAATTAGAATTTATAATTAGAGGTGTTAAGGCCTGACTCTGTGGCACAGATGGATGGCGCCCTGACTGTGAGCCAGGTGACCAGGGTTTGACTAGCAGCCTTAGCGGTGGATGAGTCAGGCAGGAAGGGAAAGGAGTAAATGAGCATGGCTGATTTTTCTCTTCGAGGGGAGGCAGAGAAGGTAGCATATACCTTGGGGCACACTGAGTAGATATCACTTCTCTGGTGGATACTCGGGAAGCCATGTGTCATTGCTTTGAGATGTCTCAGGGCTGGAAGAAGGAAATAGCCCTCATGCAAGTGAGGGGACTTCCCTCTTGATCCCCTTCCCTCACACTAAACTGAGCGTTCATGGGGATATTAGGACAAAAACAGAAAAAAGCATGAACAGCTCCATATGGCTGTCTTAATGATGACCCCTGAAACTTATTCTGGTAATGGGGGAATAAATGGACTGATTGGCAGGTGGAAGCTAATGATTGGCAAGTAATGGGGGCAAAGTATGGTAAAAAGTAGAGGTGTAAAGAGGTTTTCTCTCCTCCATAAATAAATACTGTCTGTACTGCACTAGTTTCTGTGATGTGACCTATGTAGTATACATATGTGGTTTTCTTTACATTTCCTTTCAGCACTGTTTCTATAATCTTTATTCTTTGAGATTGTCATATTCAGTATTTCATGTTTTAAGATTCTTAATGAGAACTTTTTCTGAATCATGTAGTATAACTAAGAACTGCACAATATAACTGCCTAACATGGTTTGCAAGAGATAGCATTTACAGTGTTATGTTATACAGCAGTCCTAACACAGCCGCAGCCTGTTTGGTATACAGAGCATACAGAAATGTTAGCGCTTGTGCCAGTCAGTAGGACAATGTAGTAGTGCACTTGGACACAGAGATTTTTGTAACTATACCAGGTATACGTCGGGGGCACTGTCTCTCATTAAGTAGTAAAGTGCAGTGGATGCAGACAGCACTTCTGTTAGTTAAATAACAGGTCTGCAGTGTAACCCATTGAATTAAATGGCACACAGTGTTTCACTGTACCTCTTGTCCCTCGATGCACTGGTCACACAACAGGTTTGTGGTATGTGTCCTATCAGGTTCTACGTTGTGCGATTTATAGGGTATAGAATATGCATCGGTACATTGGAAATGAAACATGCTGCTGTTATGCAGGAATGAGATGTGCAAATCACAAACATGCATGCCATGGTACATTTGTTCTGCATTCATGGATATTGTAGCATATTTAAGTAGAAATTCAGCTTAGGTTTTCATACTTTTACCCAGAACAGAGTATAGCATTCAGTTCCCCTTCCTGAGCAAACTTTTGGAATTTAGCAATGATGTCAACATACTGCTGGTTATCTCATGATCTGACTGACATATCAATGGAGCAGATAATGGATTTTTGATATGCTTTGTAACATTGTTTTATACATAAAACTGTATGATACTTGGAAATTGCACATACGGACACACACACACACACGTATATATACATATATATATATATATATATATATATATATATATATATATATATATATGTGTGTGTGTGTGTGTGTGTGTGTGTGTGTGTGTGTGTGTGTATATATATATATATATATATATATATATATATATATATATATATATATATATATATATATATATATATATATATATATATATATATATATGTATATATATATATATATACATATATATATATATATGTGTGTATACATGTATATATATATATATATATATATATATATATATACACAGTGGATATAAAAAGTTTACGCACCCCTGTTAAAATGCCTTATCTTTGTGATATAAAAAAATGAGACCACAATAAATCATTTCAAAAATGTGCCCATCTTTAATGTGACCTATAACCTGTACAATTCAATTGAAAAATAAACAAATCTGTTAGGGGGAAACCTATAAAAAATAAAGAGTGTAGGATACGTTGGTTGTATAAGTGAACACACCCTTAAACTAATACTTTGTTGTGTATGCACACCCTTAAACTAATACTTTGTTGAAGCACCTTTTGATTTAATTACAGCATTCAGTCTTCTTGGCTACATACCCGCCATCAAGTAAAGAGACTCTGATTAACCCCAAATAAAGTTCAGCTGTCCTAGTAGGATTTTTCTGACATTTACTCAGTTGCCTGCTACAGCAAAAGGCATGGTTCACAGAGAGCTTATGAAGTATCAAAGGGATCTCATTGTTGAAAGGTATCAGTCAGGAGAAGGGTACAAAAAATGTCCACAGCATTGGATATACCATGGAACATGGTGAAGACAGTCATCAAAAAGTGGAGAAAATATAGGACACAGTGACGTTGTAAAGAACTGGATGTCCCTCCAAAACTGATGAAAAGACAAGATGAAAACTGGTCAGGGAGGCTGCCAAGAGACCTACAGCAACACTGAAGGAGCTGCAGGATTTTCTGGCAAGTACTGGTTGAGTACTACATGTGACAACAATCGCCCATATTCTCCATATGTCTGGACTATGGGGTAGGGATGCAAGATAGAAGCCTTTTCTTACACAGAAAAACATCTAGGCCAGGCTAAAATTTGCAAAACAATATATCAAGTCTCCCAAAAGCATGTGGAAAAATGTGTTATGGTCTGATGAGACCAAGGTTGAACTTTTTAGCTACAATTCCAAAAGGTACATTTGGCACAAAAACAACACTTTGCATCACCAAAAGAACACCATTCCCGTGGTGAAGCATGGTGGTGGCAGTATCGTGCTTTGGGGTTGCTTTTCTTCAGCTGGAACTGAGGCTTTAGTCAAGGTTGAGGGAATTATGAACAGTTCCAAATAGTCACTTTTAGCCCAAAACCTTCAGTCATCTGCTAGAAAGCTGAAGATGAAGAGGAATTTCACCTTTCAACATGAAAATGACCCCAAGCATACATCCTAATCAACAAAAGAATGGCTTCACCAGAAGAAAATTAAAGTTTTGGAATGGCCTAGCCAAAACCCAGACCTAAATCCAACAGAAAATCTGTGGGGTGCCCTGAAGAGGGCTGTGCACAAGAGGTACCGTCGCAATCTGACAGATTTGGAGTGCTTTTGCAAGGAAGAATCAGCAAATATTGCCCAAGTCAAGATGTGTCATGCTGATAAGACTCCTACCCAAGAAGACTGAATGCTGTAATTAAATCAAAAGGTGCTTCAACAAAGTATTAGTTTAAGGCTGTGCACACACAACAAAGCATTAGTTTAAGGGTGTGCACACTTACGCAACCAGCATATTGTACTTTTTTTATTTTTTATATTTTTTCCCTTAACAGATTTGTTTGTTTTTCAATTGAATTGTACAGGTTATAAGTCACATTAAAGGTGGGAAATGTTTTGAAATGATTTATTGCGGTCTCATTTTTTTATATCACAAAAACCTGGCATTTTAACAGCGGTGTGTAAACTTTTTATATCCACTGTATACACATACACCTGCTACCAAGATATCTGCTCATGTACATTATTGTTATGTTGCATAATGAAGGACAGCACACTTCTGTTGCACATAATGTTTATTTGAAGATCAAAAAGAGGCTACATGCACTGCACTGTCTTACTTACGTATAGCGTAAAAGCTTGCCACGTGCATACAGCACATTCATAGAATAAGATTAGGCAGCATAGACTTTACTGTTATGTTTTATAGTATACTCAGTGGCGGACTTTAATAGGGTGAAACAGGCAGTTGCCTAGGGCTCACAGCTTCAGGGGTGCCAATTGCCAACCAACCAAACAATTACATTTTAAATAATTCCATTTGTGCTTACAGCACAATCTAACAGAAAAAAATTCTTGACCTAATACAAAATTTCTCGCTCTCTCTTTTGTCCAATGCAGTCGAGTGCATGTTCCACCCTCCTACAGGAAGTAGTATGATTTAGAGGAGAGGTCTGCTTAACACAGCACAGGAAGTATAACATGGTAACCAGAAGTCTAGTGTGTGAATGGATGTGCAGCAGCACTCTGCATGGAAATAGAGAGAAGCAAGCAAACACAACAAGTAGATCACTTGGTACGGGAATATATAAAGTATTTAACTGGTCTGCCTGATTTTGCATGTATGAACCTGAGAACCTTCAGCGTTTTGCTTAATGGTACAGCAGAATAGAATATCATATATCACTCCACGGAGAGAGTCAAAGCAAGCAAGTACAAGCTCACTGAAGATGAGATCTCAATGTGTTCCAGAAAGTTGCTATTATAGCTGCTGTTTTTGTTGTTCCAGAAAGTTGCCAAATACAGTTGTTGCTTAAAGGAATTTATTTTCCTGTCACAGGAAAACTGCTGCTTATGTACCTCACTTTGAGGTACACAATAGGCAAATGGAGGTAGAACAATTCAAGCCCTGTATCCTTAACTACAGGAAGTAGCTCATTAAGAGGTTAGAGTCTCAATCCTCAGCACTAACTGTCAGACACCGACACATCTCTTCATTTTTTGATAAATTGTTGAAGGTTAAAAGTCACAGAACCTTTAGAGTTGGTCAATAATGCCAGTCATTAGAATTCTGTGTGATATTAATGCACTGCTTCCTGTAGTCAAAAATAAAGAGTATGAGCCCTTTCTCCTCCATTTGACTGTTGTGTGACATTGAATAACCTGTAATTGATGGTCACATCTGTGTGACTCAATAAATATTTGGTTCCTACATCCCACTCTTGCACTTGTAACTTATTATTGTGGGTCAATGCTGCTGTTTCCTCTGGAAAGATTGTGGGTTTTGAATCCTTCCCTTCCCTTTTTACTTTAGTCTGGCAGTGGGCACAAAAGGCTGTGAGCTAGTTTCTGCTGCAGAGTTTGATTTCCTCAGCCCTCATTTGCTTACTGTGTGATCTTGAGCAAGTCACTTAATCAGACCGTGCATTGGGGCAGCTGGAAATTTTGGCTAGGTTTCTCAATGCTCCTCTGGCTTGCAAGCCTAGTAAGCACCTATGCACACAAGTAGTTATGGTGTAAAGGAAGGAAATTGCTTGTAATAAACAGGTGCACCATCACATGAACCATGTTCATTGGGTATGATCCTTTTCCCTGTTTTGCTGAACATTAGCAGTGTGTTTATTATTCAGCTGTGATTAAGTTGGACAGCATGCAGTCTATGAGTTTACAGTTATTATTTTAAGTATGAATACATTTTTTTAAATTTAGCTTGGTTTTGCAGGCATACAGGTGTGAAATATACTGTGTTTGGACTGTAGCAGTTAGTCAAATACTTAGTGTAGATAAGTATGGCTATGAGCTGTTAAAGATCTGCTTCCTGTAGTACAAAAGAGTTGCTTCCTGAAGTACAATGTTTTATTCGCTCAGCTTTTCTTTCTCTGTGTGACTCTGACCAAGTTACTTCGCCAGACAGTACTTTGCAGCTGTTGCTGAAAAGGAATGCTTGTGGCAGGTGGGCTGTTGCAGCTTGTTAACAAATGCATTACACATTTGCCTTTTGAATTTCTTCATCTTTTACATAGCCATTAATTAATTCTTCACTATATATCCACTAATTATGAATCCCAGTAATTCTCTTGTAGTTTAATGGGTTATCGGATGCATTCTCACTAAATGCGACTTTCAAGGGAAGAGAATTTTATTGTTTCTCATATTGCCAACATCCTGGCAGATAGGTTCAGTGCTAACTTTACCCCCCTCTCATCCCCTAAAGGGCCCATCTCTATACTGGAAGAATGCAAAGTTCCTGTAATCACGTATGCACAGGTAAAAAACACACTTTCCAAAGCCAAGAACACAGCATCCATGGGACCTGACAACATCCCAGGCTGCGTTCTACATGAGCTACAGAACGAACTGGCACCCCACCTAAGTACCATGTTCAATCATAGCCTCACTTCAGGCTATGTGCCCACTCAATGGCACATAGTGACAGCTATCCCACTGCACAAAGGGGGGGCCACCATGGACCCTGGAAACTACCGCACCATTAGCCCGACGAGCCTGGTCTGCAAGGCTATGGAACGTATCATCATGAAACTTATAAACAATGACATTGGTAATCTCCAAACTCAGGACTCCACCCAGTTTGGGTTTGAAAAAGGCAGATCATGTCTCCTAAACCTGATAGACTTCTTTGAAGCGGTCACCAAAGCCATAAATGAGGGTAAGGTGGTTCACACAGCCTATCTAGATCTCGCCAAGGCTTTTGACACCATCCCCCACTCTGGAATTATAGATAAACTCACTAAACTAGGTATAAATCCCTATGTCACAAGATGGGTTGCCAACTGGCTCACTGACAGAACCCACACTGTGAAAGTAGCAGACTCCAAATTCAACTTCAGACCAGTGACAAGTGAAGTACCCCAGGGTTCAGTCTTGGGTCCTCTCCTGTTTGGTATCTACTTTTCTGAAGTACAGGCTAACACAGAAGGTCTTTGGCTAATGAAGTTCGCAGATGACTGCAAACTAGGAACCATAATCAAAACTCCAAAAGATGTGGACATCCTACAAAAGGGCCTCACTGAGACAGATGCCTGGTATCAAAGCCATGGCCTCAAGCTCAATGCCAAAAAGTGCATTGTCATCCCTTTTGGTAAAAACTCTGTACCCACGAACTTACTAGATAGGCGGTAGTCTACTTAACACTGAAAGTGTGATAAGAGACCTTGGGACACAGGTGGACAGTAGTCTCTCCTTTGATAATCACATTGCCACAGTAGTCAGGAAATTCTTCTACGAGGCACACCTCATCACAAAAGGTTTCTCATCCAGGAAAAAGGAGGTCATTGTTCCCCTTTACTCATCACTCATTAGACCCATTATAGAGTACAATGCCCCTTTTGGTATGTACCTCATAAGACATCTACAACAACTGGAAAGGCCGCAGAAATATCTCACAAAGAGGATTACCGGCCTCAAACAGATGCCCTACGCAGACCATCTCAAAAAACTGCAGCTTTACTCCATTGCATATCGCCTACTTAGAGGCGATCTCTGCCTAACACACAAAGCTATGTCAAACCCAGAGCTTTTGGACATGCTCCACTTAAAGAAATCCCAAACCCTCTGAGCTACATGCTCTAGGGACCTAAACCTTGTCACCACAATAAACAGAACATGCTGGAGGGATAGATTCCTGTCCCAAAGACTTCCCATACTCTGGAACAAACTACCTATCTATATCATACAAAGCTCCTCATTAGCACTCTTCAACAAAAATCTTGATGATTGGATGGGAGATAGGAAATTCACCCCGGGGATCACTTCTGTGGCTCTGCTCGACAGTGGCAAAGGAAAATAATTTTCTTGGGTGGCGAAAGCCAGGGTACCTTTTGGCTAGGCTTATATAGGCCCTAGGGCCAATAGCCTAGTACCTACCTATGAACCTATATCTAAAACTTTTAGTTCTTGGATACATTGGAGCCAACAACAAATCCTTTCTGTTCCCAGGAAATAATAATTTCTCTATATATTTTATGTGGAAAGTTCTTTGTGACTATAAATGGTGCTAAAAGATCAAACAGATTTTTAAATCTATATTTCCATTAATAATTTTCCTAAATGTGTCAATGTATTAATTAATCATACGAGTTTTAGTAGGTTTAGTTACGTTATATTGCATAGTAATATATATGTGCCATGGCAAATTGTTTTTATCTGTTATTTGAATTTTTTGTAAATCAAATTAATTTATTGATATTACAGTTAGTAATTCTTTCCAGTTTGCAGAGTAATTTCAACTTATGCAATCTGAGATTGTTTTAGATATTGATGCTTTTATATATGTTTCTATATCAGGAAAGTTTAAATCTCCCTGTTTCCATGGTTTGATATGATGTATTAAAGCTATTCTGCTTCTTTTGGGAAACCATAAAAATTTTATTAGGCATGAATTTATTTCTTTAAATATATTCCTTTCTGATAACAGTTGTATTGCCAAGGCTATATATAGGATCTTGGGGAGTAAAACCATTTTTATTAACTGTAGTCTATATTCAAATGTTAATATTATTTTGTTCCATTTTTCCACAGAGAATTTAATTGTATTGATGATATTATTGTAGTTTTTTGAGATTAATTCATTATTATCCTTGGATAACTCAGTTCCTAGATATTTTAAAGTAGATTCTTGTTTCCCTATGATGTGATACCCCTTAGTCTGCAGTTCATTTTTTTATATAAAAATAAAAATTTTGATTTTGATTTATTGAAATATAGTCCTGAAGTCATGTGAAATTTGTCAATTAATATATCTAATTCTTCTAATGTCTCTTTTGTATTAATGTTAGCAATATGTCATCAGCAAATAGCATTACTTTAGAATTGTATTGTTCATAAACATCTATTCCTTTGATTTTTATATTGTTACAAATTGTTACAAATTGAATCTGCCAATATTTCAATAGCCAGAGCAAATAGAATCGGTGACATGGGACATCCTTGTTTAGTGTCTTTTGTTATATGTATAGATTCAGAGATAAAAGGACCTAAGTTGACCTACACTAAATTATTTGTATATATATTCTTTAGGAGATGAACAAAGGATGCATTAAAATCAAATAGCATTATGATTTTGAATAAATAGTCCCAATTTAGGGAATCAAAGGCATTCTCTATAATGAATCTGCCAATATTTCAATAGCCAGAGCAAATAGAATTGGTGACATGGGACATCCTTGTTTAGTGCCTTTTGTTATATGTATAGATTCAGAGATAAAAGGACCTAAGTTGACATACACTAAATTATGTATATATATATATATATATATATATATATATATATATATATATATATATATATATATATATATTCTTAAGGAAATGAACAAAGGATGCATTAAAATCAAATAGCATTATGGTTTTGAATAAATAGTCCCTATTTAGGGACTCAAAGGTGTTCTCTATATCTAAGCCAACTATGAGTGTTTTTTTATTTTCTTTATTAACATAATCTATAAGGGAAATTATCCTTTTAATATTGTCATGTGTGTGTCTATGATATATAAATCCAGTTTGATCATTATTTATTGTTTTGGATAGTGGTATTTTCATTCTGTTAGTTAATATTGTCATAAATATCTTATAGTCATTATTTAATAATAATATAGGTCTATATGAGGTACAGAGGTTTGGGGATTTGTTTTCCTTTAGGACTGGTGTAATTAAGAAATATCTCAAAGAGGGTGGTATTAAAGCTTGTGACTGAATTTCTAATAGAGCTTTATGGAAGAGGGCTAGTATCTTTGAAGGAAACGTTTATATATTTCCATAATTATGCCATCTATACCTGGAGCCTTATTATTTTACCCTCTTTTATTGTATCTGTAATTTCTTTGTAGGATATGGGTGCTTGCTGCTCTAGTTTTAATTTTTCTGTTTTTTTTTTAATATTAGAACATTTTCATCTAGATTTAATTGATCGATATGTATATTTTCTTTTTGGAAGTGTATAGTGATTTCTATAGGCATCAAGAATGTCACCTATATCCAAGTCATTTTCCCTTTCTTTAGATGGAAGATACTTTTAATCTTATTAGCATTTGATTGTATTTTGATTCTTGTGATTGTATTTTGATTCTTGTGGATAAATTATGTAGATATTTGAGAGAAGTGGCCAAGGAATTAATTTTTAGTTTTTCTAAAGCTAAACTAGTTTTATGTGTTAGAATTTCATTGTAGTTATTGTTTAATTATTCTACTTTCATTTTCATCTCCAAATGATTTAGATTTTTTTTAGCTTTTACTGACAAAAGTTTGGATCATAGATCTAATAATTCAGAATCCCATTCTCTGACTTTTTTATACCAAGTTAGGATTTACCATATATGTAAGCTTTTAATGAGTCCCATATCATTATTTTATTTATCTCTGTGGTGTAAATTAATATCTAAGGAGAACTGTAATTCAGATAATAACCAGGGTTTGAACTCTTTAATTTTAGTTAAATATGCTGGAATTCTGGAGTTAAAGATTAATGGTTTGTACCCATTTTGAACCTTTAGTATCAATAAATTGTGGTCTGAAAAGGGGCATGGAGCGATTGAGAAATTAGTGATTTTAGAGTGTAAGTCATGGGCAGCAAATATTTTATCTATTCTAGTTTGCGTACCAAATTTGTGATCTTGATGGGAAAACATCAAAGATTTATCTTCTTTAAATTTGAAAGTATCTACAAGATGAAATGATTCTACCCACTTGTTTAAAGCTTTTGATACACCAGATGTACGCAGTGGTCTTTTATTTGTAGTTTCAGAAATATCAAATATACAGTTAAAATCTCCTCCTAATATTAAGTTGCCTTTATAATTACTGGAAATGAAATTCAAGTGTTTTTTAACTGTTCCTCATCCAATGCCTGAGAACCAGTATAGATTGGCTAGGGTCCATATTCTGTTATTATATTTAACTATTACTAATGCCATAAGGCCTTCTTAATCTTCATACTTATAAATGATTTCTGGGTTAATCACATCTGTTTTCCATAAAATTGTTACCCCTTTTGTCTTTGTCTTATAAGTGGATTGTGCCAATATCATATATTCCTTAGGATTCCATTTGTAATTGTCATTTGTTTTGAAATGAGTTTCTTGAAGGAAGACAATTTGTGCTTTGTTCAGTTTTAAATATTTCAGTAGATTTGATCTCCTGCTAGGATTGTTTAAGCCATTGGTATTTAAAGATAATAAAGTTAAATCCATCTTAGGTTATTTAGACAATGTATTTTTTGTTTTAATGTGACTATTAAACATTTTCCTCTGATAAATATAAAGTATATGTATGAGCTTTTAAAGGAAATTATAAGTTTTATACTTTATTTATTTTATTTGTTTATTTATTTTTATTTTACATTTGTTAACCGGGAAAATTCAGCTGGACCAGGTCCATTTTCAGTGGATGCCCGGGGAGAAAAGCTCCACAATTAACATATAGTAAGTAGTTAAAACAATGAGAAATACACAAAATGAAAAGACAGCAGATTACTTACAAACAGAAACATTCAAAAATTAGCTCTCAATTGTTCACAGGCATTGCTGGGTTAAAATATTATTAGTTTAACCTTTACAGATAGGTAGAATAGATATGACTTAATGTGCTATTTTTACCTAGCAGTACATACAGTTTAAGACAGTTTACATTTTCTAGTACGTGTACACTGAAAGAAGTACAATGACCAGTGCAGCTTATTGTTGTTGTTTGTCTTTCGGCTTTTCCCGGTTAGGGGTCTCCACAGCGGAACTCCGGTCCGCTAATGATTGGCAGTTGTTTTTTTATGGTGTCGAGTTGCCAGCCTGACGCCCAACCTTCAACGAAGGCACGCCTATTCAAAGCATGTCTTTCGAATGCCTACTCGACCGCGGGGAGGACATGCAAACTCCACACAGAAGGCGCTCCCAACCCAAGCCGAGAATCGAACGGGAGAACCTCTTGCTGTGAGGCAACAACGCTACTGCTGCACCACCACGGTAGGTATAAGAAGTATTTATATATAGTAAAGGGATGTATAATTGTGAGACGAAGGGTTTAGTATACCTAGCTACCTGTGAAAAGTGTGGATCTTTTTATATAGGTAAAACCGAGAGGACTTTAAAAAGAAGAGTGTATGAACATACCTATGATATAATAAAGGAAAAAGAAACAAATGCATTATATAAACATCCAAAGGTATGTAAAGAAAGCAAATTTCTCTTTTTAGTAATTGAACATATAAAGGATGGGATTAGGGGGGGTCCATGGGAAGATACTATTGGGTATAGAGAGTTGTGGTGGCAGGTGACATTGGAGGCAAGTAAACACCCAGGTCTTAATGAACATGTCTCTATTCTACCCCTTTTAAAATTAAAGGCAGCTAAACTATGAATGTTAGTTTAGTTGTAATACAAAATTGTACCAATAGATGGAACCATTGGGTTATAAAATGTATTTTCCTAAGGCAGCTAAACTATGAATGTTAGTTTAGTTGGAATATAATTTTTTACCAATAGATGGAGCTATTGTGTTATAAAATGTATTTCCCTTTATAATGAATATTTATATTATATAAAAATAAGATTTTTTTAAGTATTTATGATGTATTAAATTATTATTTTATAGTATTTTAATTATTTATAAGAACATGAAGATGTTTAAATTATTTTAATTATTTTTATAGAAAGAAGGATCTATGAATATTTATGAGCCCAGAATGTGAATTGATTTGTGCGTTCAAATTTAATTGAAGCTTTTTTATTGGATTATTAGTTTTAATAGAGGTATATAAATATGTGTATTTAATTAGTATTAGAATCTGATGAAGTCCAGTGAGGAGACGAAAACGTTATTTTAGTGAAGAGCGTTAATGTGGAAGAGTTTTGTGCGTGTTTGGATATATTAAACGTATATTTCAACTTTTGGAGATCTTACTTCGTGTGACTGCACTCCTTTTTGGTTTATTGGTGTTTTGTGGAGAGCTGTCGTTTTTTGAATTCATTTGGTGTTTTTTAACGGTTTTATGGAGAACGGATCTCAGTTACAGAAAGGACATGATGAGACTGGCCAGACCAGGAAACTGGTCGGACAATTGACTGAACTTATAGATTTACTGACACCTTTATGTTGTGCGTTGATGGGAACTAATACTCAGGCGAACCGGAATGCAGGAAGTGGAAATGAGAGTCCGGTAACGCAACAGAGTAAGAGAAAGAGGGAGCTTATGGGCAATGGTTTGCACGCCGGCGACTCTTTGGATTTGGAAAGTGAATCTTTTAACCCTGGAGCCACACCGAGGGCATTTGTGGATGTCAATTCAGGAGAGAATGGATCGGAAGGTGTCATTAACAGCAAAGAACAATTGGATAATAGAAACAAAGGTACTGTCAGTTCTAATATAACAATGGATACGAATGACTGGCTTAACAAAAGCTTTAGTTTTAAACTGGACTTCAATGGCCAGAAAGGGTTTACAAATAGAGACTCATTTAATAAAATGTTGGATAATTTATCTAGAAGTATGTATAAATATAAAATGCTTATCATTGAAAATGCACATTTAAATGAATGCATTAGTAGGAACATTGTTCCTAAAGGATTAAGAATTTGTAAATGTCCAAATAATGTACAGTTGGGCTTGATATTTCATAAAGAATTGCTTGAACTTTTTAATAGAAGTGGCTTAGACATTTTAAAGTTGATGATAAAGGAAAATAATATGATTTTAATGAATTTACAAGAAGACATTAAAGAAATAGAATGCCTTATTAAGGACGATTTGATGTTTGGTATTGTCAATGAGAGAGAGAAATATTACAAAATAAGGGGAGATATAGAAGACAAATGTAAAGGATTAATTACTAGAAAAATGGATAAAATGAAAAGGGACTTGCAAGATTATGAAAATAATATGAGTTATCCAAAACCTGCCATGTATACATATGCCAATAATAAAAAGAATAATAAATATAATAGAAATTATATAAAGACACAGGTAGTGGAGCCTGAATTTAGAGAAGAATTGTGGAAAGAAAATGAATATGACAAGGAATTTCCCCCAATAGAAAAGGAATATAGGCCCTTTTGTAGACCTCAAAATGAAAAATTTCCTATGAGAGGGGGGAGAAGGGGGAGAGGGAGATATCAGTTAAATGTACCCCTGACCCGGACCTTAATTTAATAGATGAGGAATCAGATGAAAGAGGAATTATTAATACTTTGAATGGATTTACAATTTATAATTATAGTGAGGTAGTACTTGAAAAAGAACATTTTGGTCTTTTGGGAAAGGGTTTTAAATTTATTCCTCAGATAAAAGGGGACTTAACTTCAACACTTTTAGATTTAAAATTATTTCTAAGAAAAATTAATTTGAAACTTATACTAAATAAGGGTGATACTCAGAACAAAGCTGAATTTAATTTCACATTAACAAAGCCATCTACATATAATCCTCCTATGCACCCCCAACTTACAAATTTAGAGAATGTGATGGAAAATGAAATAAGAAAAGTTTATAAGAGAACTTGGTACAATATGAATCTCCAAGTAGGAGAATATAAAGTGTTAAATGAATTGAAGGAGAATAAAAACATTAGAATAATGAAACCAGATAAAGGTGGGGGAGCTATTCTTATGGACACTATAGCCTATGAAGGGAAAATGAACCAAATTCTTAGAGATGAAGTAAAATATACAGAGGTGTCCAAAAATGAAATTATGGTAGCTTATAAAAGAATAGATATAGAATTAGAAGCTATGTATAATGAAGGGACTATAGATGGAAACAGTCTCTCCTACCTTAGAGTGGATAAGCCTAAAATCCCAGTAATTTATGGCATTCCTAAGGTACATAAGAATTATAAAGATCCCCCACTAAGACCTATAGTGTCTGCAGATGGGTCTAAAACATTTCCTCTAGCCAAATTTATTGATAAAAAAACTAAACATATATGGACTAAAAAAGTAGCTATTTTAAAAGATTCATGGGACCTTTTAAGAAATGTTAATTCAGAGATATATGATAAAAATATTTTATTTGTAACAATAGCTATAGTGGATCATTTTTCTTCTATTCCCTGTTCAAAAGGTATGGTAATGTTCGAAGAAGAAGTATTCCAAGACGGAATATTGAACCATAAAGACAAAGTAGCGTGCACTATTCTGATGGACATAGTATTGAAAAATAATTTTTTAATATTTAATGGGGAATTTTTTCAACAAACCCAAAGCGTTGCTATGGGCGCACCTACATTTGCAAATATAGTATTGGCTAATTGGGAAGAAACATATATTCTCAATTCTAGGTTCAAGTCTTGTTGGAACCTATACAAAAGGTTCCTGGATGATATAGTCATCTTTTAGACAGGTGGGGAAGAGAAATTAAAAGAATTTTTTACATATATTAATGAGACTTCTGATTTTTTGAGATTCACTTATAATGTTTCAGAAAATAAGCTACAATTTTTGGATATAGAAATTTACAAAAGTAACAATGGCTTTGAATCTAAGGTATATAGGAAATTGACATATTGTAATTCTTATTTGCACTTTAATAGTGCACACCCTACACATTGCAAAAAGAATATTGTAAAAGGGCAATTTGTGAGGGGATCGAGAATGACAAGTAAGTCTGAGGACTTTAAATTGGAATGTGATTTGTTGGAGGGAATGTTTTTAGATAGAGGATATAGTAAGGAATTTGTTAGTAATATTAGGATGGAGGTAGAAAAGAAAAGAACAGATACATTTTATCCTATATTAGGAGAAAAAATGAATGATGGACAAGAAAAAATAATAAAAGATAAAGTACTTATTAATAATGAAGAATATCAACATGCTTTTACCCTAGAATTTAATGCTTTAAACAAAAATATTAGGGCTGTTTTTGTCAATGAATGGGAAAGGTTTATGGCACTTACTGACTTGGGGGGACTTCCTAAAGGTATACCTAAAGTAGTATACAGAAATCCTTATAATATAAAAGATTACTTGGAACAGAAAAAGGTGGGTCAAAACAAAATTAAGGGAGTGAAAAAGATGGGTACATATTCTTGTGGAAAATGTAATCAATGTAATTATATGGTCAATAAGGAGAAAATCTATATAGAAAGTAGAAAGAAATGGATTGGTAGTAAAGGGATGTATAATTGTGAGACGAAGGGTTTGGTATACCTAGCTACCTGTGAAAAGTGTGGATCTTTTTATATAGGTAAAACCGAGAGGACTTTAAAAAGAAGAGTGTATGAACATACCTATGATATAATAAAGGAAAAAGAAACAAATGCATTATATAAACATTCAAAGGTATGTAAAGAAAGCAAATTTCTCTTTTTAGTAATTGAACATATAAAGGATGGGATTAGGGGGGGTCCATGGGAAGATACTATTGGGTATAGAGAGTTGTGGTGGCAGGTGACATTGGAGGCAAGTAAACACCCAGGTCTTAATGAACATGTCTCTATTCTACCCTTTTTAAAATTAAAGGCAGCTAAACTATGAATGTTAGTTTAGTTGTAATACAAAATTGTACCAATAGATGGAACCATTGGGTTATAAAATGTATTTCCCTTTATAATGAATATTTATATTATATAAAAATAAGAATTTTTTAAGTATTTATGAAGTATTAATTTATTATTTTATAGTATTTTAATTATTTATAAGAACATGAAGATGTTTAAATTATTTTAATTATTTTTATAGAAAGAAGGATCTATGAATATTTATGAGCCCAGAATGTGAATTGATTTGTGCGTTCAAATTTAATTGAAGCTTTTTTATTGGATTATTAGTTTTAATAGAGGTATATAAATATGTGTATTTAATTAGTATTAGCATCTGATGAAGTCCAGTGAGGAGACGAAAACGCTATTTTAGTGAAGAGCGTTAATATGGAAGTGTTTTGTGCGTGTTTGGATATATTAAACGTATATTTCAACTTTTGGAGATCTTACTTCGTGTGACTGCACTCCTTCTTGGTTTATTGGTGTTTTGTGGAGAGCTGCCGTTTTTCGAATTCAGATATAAAGTATATGTATGAGCTTTTAAAGGAAATTATAAGTTTTATACTTTATTTATTTTATTTGTTTATTTATTTTTATTTTACATTTGTTAACTGGGAAAATTCAGCTGGACCAGGTCCATTTTCAGTGGATGCCCGGGGAGAAAAGCTCCACAATTAACATATAGTAAGTAGTTAAAACAATGAGAAATACACAAAATGAAAAGACAGCAGATTACTTACAAGCAGAAACATTCAAAAATTAGCTCTCAATTGTTCACAGGCATTGCTGGGTTAAAATATTATTAGTTTAACCTTTACAGATAGGTAGAATAGATATGACTTAATGTGCTATTTTTACCTAGTAGTACATACAGTTTAAGACAGTTTACATTTTCTAGTACGTGTACACTGAAAGAAGTACAATGACCAGTGCAGCTTATTGTTGTTGTTTGTCTTTCGGCTTTTCCCGGTTAGGGGTCGCCACAGTGGAACTCCGGTCCGCTAATGATTGGCAGTTGTTTTTTTATGGTGTCGAGTTGCCAGCCCGACGCCCAACCTTCAACGAAGGCACGCCTATTCAAAGCATGTCTTTCGAATGCCTACTCGACCGCGGGGAGGACATGCAGACTCCACACAGAAGGCGCTCCCAACCCAAGCCGAGAATCGAACGGGAGAACCTCTTGCTGTGAGGCAACAACGCTACTGCTGCACCACGGTAGGTATAAGAAGTATTTATATATATGTGTGTGTGTGTGTGTGTGTGTGTGTGTGTGTGTGTGTGTGTATGTAAAATAGTGTACATTCTAATTGGAGTTGTGTGGAGGAGGAGAAGAAAAGTTATAGCGATTGTCATGTGACACATGGGCAGATCCAGGTTTTCCAGAGCTGTAGTTTGAGTAGTTTTTTGAAGTTTGCGTTTGTTGTTACAGAGGTTATATTAGTGGGGAGATTGTTCCATTTTTTGGCTATGATGTGGAAGTATAGGGCTTTACCTGCAGTGTTGCTAGCAGTTGTAATACTGAGGAGAGGTTTATTGGATGAATGGAGAGGGCGACTGGAAGAGAAGGAGGTTAGTAACTGCTTTTTGGCTGGAGTTTTCTCCGGATGGTTTATGATGTTAAAGGCACAAGTGAGTGGTTGGTAAGTTAGTAAATGAGGAAATTCAAGCCATTAAATTTCTTTTAGTACTTTGCAGTGATGGGTTCTAAAGGGAGAGTTGTTGGCAAATTTGGCAATTTTGTTATAGCATGACTTGTCCAGATCTGATTTTCTAGTATGGGTTAGGATTGGTGCTGCATAAGTAAGTGTTGATAAGAGGTGAGTTTGAGCTAGGGTGATTCTTGCTTTATCTGTGAGAAAGTTTTTGTGTCTGTAAAGGGTTCCCATTTTTTTATGATCTTTCTGGATGGTTTGTGCTATGTGTAGATTGAAAGATAGATTATTGTCTATTTCAACTCCTAGGAGTTTTGTGTGGGTGGATGGAAAAATTATAGTGCCATTTCTAGATGAGATAAAGTTGAGGGGGTAGATTTTGTTTGATTAGGGGTGAACAAGAGTAATTTGGCTTTATTGGGGTTGAGAATGCGTTGGAGGTCAGTGATCCAAGTTTCAATAGCAGAGAATGATTCTTGTAGGGTGTTGACAGATGGGGCTGCACAGATGAGTGTAGAGGCATCTGTATACTGAATTAGTGAGGGTTGTTTGGAGGAGGTGTATAGATTGTAAAAATAGAGAAGAGTAGTGGACCTATTATCGAGCCTAGTGGTACTCCTATGGAGTTAGGGAGAGGAGGGGATAGTTCATTTTGCTATTGAACAGATTGTTGTCTATATGATAAGTAGCTTTTGAACCAGGAGATAGTAGGAGAAGTAAAGTATAGAGAGTAAAGAGCATCCAATAGTTTAGGGTGTGAGACCATGTCAAATGCTTTAGAGAGGTCTAAAAAGATAGCAGATACATAGTTGTTGTTGTTTCTATGACGATTAACCTGATTGGTGAAGGAGAGAAGGGCAGTAGTTGTACTATGGTGAGGGTGGAATCCATGTTGGGTTGAGGAGAGAAGATTGTTTGTATTCAAGAATTGCATGACTTGCAAGTGTATGCATTTCTCTAGGAGCATAGAAAAAGGGGGAACGAATAGCTATAGACCGATAGTTGGAAAAGTCATAATATTTACCAACTTTATGAAGAGGTATAATGTAGGATATTTTCCATAGTTGAGGCACATAAGCTTCCTGAATGGACCTGTTTATTAGGATTGAGACTGGATATGATAGGGAGTCAGCTGCTATTTTTAGGAAGTTTGCAGATATACTGTCTGCTGCAAGTGTAGTAGGTTTTAGGGTGAGGAGGAGTTTTTTTAATTTTAGATGTAGGGAAAAGTGAGATAGAGAAGGATGGTTGGGTGATAGAGCTGCTAGGAGGGCTCCCTACAATTGTGGCTGGTGAGTTATTAGTGTAAGATAGTTGGTTGGTTGGTTGCATAGTTGGTACTTTGAGTGTTTACCAATAAAGTAATATTTTGGTCAGGCATATTAAAAATGTTTTTGAGAAATAACAACTTTAAATTAATAAATGTTAACAAAACTAATATCCGCACTAGCCATGGAATGAAAATCATTCCTAATCTGATGGATAAACCTAAATCCATTGGATTATCACTCATACCTTGACAATCCAAAACATCTGAGCTCCATAAATTTAATTATCATATGGAGAATATTTGTAATTGGAATAAGCAATATTTATTTTATTTTAAACAGATATAGTACTATTATAGATTAGACATAATTCTAATATAATATAAATGTCTACTTATTGTATAAGCAATTAATATTTACATGAAAGATAGATGACAAACAATTCAATCATAGTAAAGTAGGATGTATAAGATATAAAACCTCAGTAAAAGATTATAGCACACAGTTATTTAATATATTCTACTTATTGATGAAGTTTTTCAAAACCTATTACTTAATATAAATAGATGATAATAATATTTATACCTAATGTTTATAATACAATGTATTTTACTGGATATATCAGAAGTTATATTTCATTGTTTGCCAGCATTTAAGTAATCACTTTGTTTGTGCTAGCTTACTTAAAGCATCAAGTTTGTTTTATGTGAATATTGATGAAAGTTAGTGCATTTCAGTTATCAGTGCGTCCTTCTTCCCCCCATTTCCTACACATAAGGAATTTCATGTCTGTCATTTCTTATTATAAAATGAGCGAAATTATAGGTTAAAACAAATTCACTTATTGTGATTAATGATTACAAATTCCCTTTCCATATTCATAAATTGCCATTGTATGGCATATGCAAACCAAGCATTCACCAAAGCACATAAAAATCTTTTCTTCATGACATAAAGTATACGTGCTTTCACACAAGATTGTGCTTCATCAGATCCAGCAACATAAAACTTCTAAAACCATTTATATAATGGAACACATAAAAAGAACAACCAATTAAAACCTTTCATTAATTAATGATGTAAACTCCTTTTTTTATATGGTTTTAAAGGTACAGCAGCATTAATGCCCAGCAATTTATCTGCCTGCAACCTAATAATCCACTCTGTCTCTGCAATCTCTAACCTATTATTAAAATCTCCCCCTCTCTTATTCGTAAGTACTATCTGTAACACCATAAATTCAAAATTATGCCCAGGATGCATGGAGACGTGTTTAGCCAATGCATTGAGCATATTTTTATGTCTAATATCACCTTGATGTTGTAATATATGTTCCTTAAACATCCTCACAGTCTTCCCTACATAAAACGAGATGCAATGTCTACATTTAGCTAAATAGATCAGGCCTTTAGATTTACAGTCTGCATAAAATCTTGGTTTAAAAAGATAATCTAAAGTAGGATGCTTATAATTAATCCCATTAGAGATAAAACTACAGGCTTTACAAAGTCTGCAAGAAAAGTTGCCAATACAAGCAGAAACAACAGTGGGTATATTAGTAGATTTATAACCTAACTGCCTTTTCAACTATAGGTTATTCTTGAATGTAAAACTAGGCCTATCGTCTACAATACTCTTAACCCTTTCATCAGAAAGTAAAACTGGCCAGTATTTATTCACTCTATCACATATTTGATGGATATTATTACCTTAAGTCAATGGTAAGCTAAGGTTATTATTGTTCAAATAATTAGTCATGTTAGTCGCAACAGATGTATGTGATTGATTAAAATATGGTTTACCTTTATCAGTACGCATCATATTAACTTCATTCAAAGTTTTATCAAGGGCTTCTTTCTTGTATCCTCTATTAAGTAAATCTCCTTGCAACTTTAGTACAGCTTCCCTATATTCATTCTCTTCTGTGTGTAACCTTGACATTCTCAAATATTGACCTTTAGCAATGTTGTTGAAAATATGTTTGGGGTGCATGCTTCTATGATGTAGAAGCACATTTTTTCTACATGATTTCCTAAATAAAGAGCTACAAATGTCTCCATTAATTAGTGTTATCTTAGTGTCTAGAAATTCTATAGAGGTTCATGAATAATTCAACACAAACCTAAAACAGTCACTATTGGACTCAAGATATTGCACAAAACTGAAAAGATCACATTCTGCACACTGCCATAAAATAAAAATGTCATCTACAAATCTCTTATAGTACAGAAGCTGTACCGAATATTTATGTTTGGATAGAACCACATTGCATTCCCAATCCGGCAACACCAGGTTGGCGTAACTGTTAGCACATGGGGTCCCCAGTGCTACACCTATTTTTTGCTTGTACATGATATCTTTAAACAAAAAACACATTATTACATAAAACAATATCCATCAATATACCCAGACATTCAATATGTTCGTAGGGATACTCTGTATTATCTTGTAGAAACCTCTTGAGGGATAAAATCCCCATGTCATGGGGTATAATGGTAAAAGAGTTTGAATATCCATGGTCGCCAATATGGTATCATATGAAAACGAACCATGTGCTCTTGTAAAAATCACCCAAAGTGCTTAAAAATGTTCCATATCTTTTAAAACTGCTGTTGCTTTCTCTAATGGTTTCTTAATTTGGTTCTCAATATAAATTGATATGAATTCAGTTGCCCATCCCCTGCCTGATACTACTGGGGGAAGGGGTGGATTTAAAAGTGATTTGTGCACCTTCGGCAACCCATGGATAATTGTTTCCAACACTAACATAAAATCATACAATTCCTTATCAATAACTTCATCCATTAGCAATTCATATAATTTATCATGTATGCCCCTAATAATTGTAGTTAACATAACCTGTGTAATATGCTCATAAGTTAAAACATCATTAAGCATTTCAAGCATGTTAGTGTCATAACAGTTAGTGCCCAAGGCTACAATAGATCCCTTCTTGTCGGTTGGGCGTATAGCCAGACTGTCATTAGTTCACAGCTACTGTAAGGCAAAAAGATCATCTCTTGTTATTTTATAAAAGTTATTTTTGCTAAAGTCAAATTCATATAGCTCTTTTTCAACAATTCTCACAAAAGTATCAAGATAAGTTATATACTAGCATGGAATCTTCTTCTGACCAGCTTCTTCCATGGCATGCTCGCTCTCTAGTGATGGCTTCCACCTCTTCCATCCTTGGCTCTTGTCCTCTTTACTCACCCTGTGCTAACCTCTATGCTTTACTACACATGTTACCATTGCTTGGTTATTTTTATTATATTTTTACTATATTTGCTATTTTTTCTTACAAAATGTTGCTTTTTGTTGTTTGTAATTTGTAATTTGTAATTGTATTTTATTCATGTCTTGGAGCTTATCTCCCCGGGCCTCTACTGAAAATGGACATATATCCAGTTATACTAGCCAGGTCAACAAATGTAAAATAAATAAAGTGCAGATGGCAACTGTGGGACAAATAAACTACAGCGTTTCAAAGTATGTGAAACTGTTCATTGTTCACCAAATGCTAATTTAAGAGCAATGTTCCTGGCAAAAAGTTTAATGTCTAATATCACGTCTTCAATTTGCACTGGTCGAGACAGAACAAAACTCAATCCTTTATCTAATAGACTTACTTGTGCTGTTGTTAGAGGAAAAGAAGATACGTTATATACTAGCGTGGAATCCTCTTCTGACCAGCTTCTTCCATGGCATGTTCGCTCTCTAGTGATGGCTTCCACCTCTTCCGTCCTTGGCTGAAACTCTGTCTCCTGCCCAATTGTTGCGGTAGCCTGAAAGGGGCAGGAAAATTTGAAAAAACAGTATCTAAAGGTATCACAGTATTGGTATCCTTAGGTCTAGCCCCATTCAGGAAAAAAACAGAGAGCAGACGAATCAAAAAAAAAAAAAAACTCCCAACAAGCCGCCACAACAAGAGATAACACATTCTTTCAGCCTTCCCGCCTCTCACTCAGCAGATGTATAAACAAACTATTCTCTTCCAACATATCCCAAATCACAGTTTTATCTACCCCTTCCCCTGGATCCAGGCTAAAACACCAAATGTCTCTTCCTAATACACAAGCATCAGTAAACCTTGATTACAAGCCGCAACCCACAGCCTCCCAGAGATGAAAACGGTAACATACAACAGCTGCCAGACACAGCTGCATTCACACACACCATGTCAGGCTTAGTCAAATAGCACTCAAAGCTATGATACCTGCCATAATTGATATTAATTATGTTTAGACAGAATAATAATGACATTTGTACTAGTTGCCAGACATGGCTGCATCCATGCACACCACATCAGGATTGATCAAACAGTACTCAAAGCTATGACACTTGCCATAATTGATATTAACTATATTTAGACAGAATAATAATGACATTTGTACTAGCTGCCAGACACAACTGCATCCACACACACCATATCAGGATTGATCAAAGAGCAATCATAGCTGTGATACCTGCCATAATTGATATTAACTATATCTAGACAGAATAATGATGACATTTGTACTAAGAGCTTGCTACTATTATTTAACCAGGATATACATGACATTTCCAAATCATACTTTAACTGAAGAAGGCTGTTATTGCTATTACATATGATGTTAATTTGTTACATTTGAGTCTGAACTCTGATGAATGGCAACTTGTTGAATTAAATAATTAATTACTTAAATTATTATAAGTAAAATCAATGAAAAATGAACATGATACGTATTATTTGAGCTCAAGTAGGGGAATAGAAACGTCTGTGTTTGTATTATATGTTGCTTTGTTTGGCTTATATGTAATGTAAATAGTAACCCATCTTGACCTACCTTTGTTTGTGAAGAATTATTGGACTAGTTGAACATTCTGAATAAACCATTACTGTTTCTCAGTTGTTTAAGAAACCCTCCTTTTTTAAATAAAAATAGATGACAAGTGATGTACCATATCAGTTGATACTTTGAGAGATGTGGTTATAAGAGTTATTTTTTTGGGACAGCTATATTGGAATCAGTTTTTGTTTCTTCTTTCTAACATCAGTCCAAGGATTTGTTTCTTTTATTATTTTAAGAGTAGGGGCCATCCATTCCATTTGTTCTGGGATAGACACTATGTTGTTGTTTTTGATGAATACAGTAGCTTCTTCTAAGTCATTAAAGGTTCTCATCTCATTGGCAAAAAGTATTTTTATCTTGGCTGGGAAGGCCAGCTGTGCTTTAATGTTGTTTTGTTTCAACAGTTTTATTATTGGCCAGACTTTTTTCCTTTGTTCTAGTATTCTGGAAGAATAATCATTGTCAAACCTTATCGGGCTTTGATTGTATTTTAAGGATGATTTTCTCCAAGCAGATTTTGATATTAGTTCCTTGTCCAGAAATGAAAGAATTTTATAACTATGGATCTAGGTGGAGTATTTGTTAAGTTAGAAGCAGGTTTCCTCAGTGCTCTATGTGCCCTTTCAATCCCAAATGAAAGTCCCTCTTTCATGTTTAAAAATTCAGGAATCCAGGTTGTTAAGAATGAAATAATGTCTTCACCTTCAATGTTTTCAGGCAGACCAAAGATCTTTATGTTGTTTCTCCTTTTCCTGTTTTCTAATTCATCTATTTTGTTAAGCAGCCATGTACTCTGTTTAAGCAGAAATTCTTTTTTGGAATTCTTCCTCTTTGAGTCTCCCTTCAATATCATTTAGAGAAGTCTCTATATTTGTTATTTTTGTATGGTGTTGCTGTAATAGTTCCTTAAGATTAGTCTGTTTTTGAGAATTTGAGGTTTTCTAAGTTATTTTTAAAGCCAACCATCTTCAAAGATAGTTCATGTAAGGTAGATGTCATCAATTGCAGTTCTTTTTTCAAAGCAGCACCTGGATGAAAATTCCTTGAGTTGTTCATATTCAGTGATTCAGTATATCTCCAAGTTACTTTACAGGAAAATTTTTGTATATCTCCACCAAAATTGATATTTATGTAGTTTAGTAGTTTATCTATAGATTTCTGATGTTTTAAACTTGAAAATAATAAAATTCTCCTATATAATTATACTAGTTTATGGAGCTCTCAAAATTCACTGCTCTCAGCTGGCCATCTAGGCTCCACCCCGGGAACAGCTATTCTTGATGAGAGAGAAGGCATAGGAAGGTCAAAATGAGATGTGGGTGTCCTGCAAGCATGTAATCCCCCCCAATTAAAGTAAGCTATATACAATAATACTTCTGATTTTTGTATGACTTGTGGGTTGTTGAATAAATTTACCTGCAGTGTCTAAATTGTCTTTAATATTAAACAGTAAATTGTGTGCAGTAATATTTCTGATTTTTATATGACTTGTGGGTTGTTGAAAAAACTCAGCCACAGTATCTATATTATCTTTATTATTATTATTATTATTATTATTGCTACTATTAATTTTTTTGCTTTATTCATTGCACTAAAGAAGGAAATAATTCATAATAGGCCTAAATTGTGTAATACAGTCTAAACATTTTGTATTTTTGTAATATATTTTTACAGTGCCTCCTGTAAAGCCTCCAGCAACTGCATAGAGTTTGATATATATTCCGTCATATAGTCTGCAATATTTGGAATGATGACCAGAACCATCCAGTTTTCAGCATTCATTATGCAGTCATTGTTGCATATTACTGTGATACAGTCTTCTGTACAAGCTCAGATTGTAAAGCATTTCTGCAGTTATTTAAAAAATGTCTCTCTTTCTGGTAGTTAGAACATCGGACTAAAGCTCTGACTTGTTAATGAGTTGCTTTGTCTACCAAGAGTACAGAGTTTGAATCTTTCCACCTTCCTTTGCCTATCATGTGACCTTGAACAAGTCATGTAATGAGGCAGTATTTTGGGGAATTTTGGCTATAGTGCTTAATATTTTTTTGCCAGCCATTCCCTGTTGCATAGCTGATTTAGTTTAGAAAATGTTGAGGCAATATTTTCAGCAAAACAAATATTTAAGGAAACATAGGCAATTTACTCTTAAAGGATGGCAGGCACTGCATCTGTTGATGAAGCCCTGAAATGCAAAGTTGTTTGCCATCAGTAATGTCTGCATTAGCAATAGTTCCCTATAATTTGTAATTATTCAGATGAGGTTTATTTCTGCAGAGATTGTACGTATTAACTTAGCATATGTTATTAGATAGTCTATATTTCTTATGCTCTCATCATTTATACCCTTCTATTTAAATTGTACTACACGTGGCTGGGTCTTACAGTCTAATGCTAGTAATCTTTACATAATTTCATGTCACTCATCCAAAGCTGCCAGTAAAGTACATGTAATTTATATATTAAAAATAAGGAGTGTATACAGTCAACAAAGTGGCTATAATTGTTGGTGGGGATGTGGGCTATCTGTGGAATACTTTACTATCACACAGATTCAATATACGCGGTCTGTTACCACAATTTGTGCATTGCGTGATAGCGCAGTGTTTTGGATTCAGTAAGTGGCTCTACATGGTGTGTAGAGCCATGTCCAGCTGCACAAATAAGGTAAACACCATGGCATGCAAATTACAGCATAAGCAGCTGAATTGTAAGCTAATCAACCAATCCAAGATGGAGAAGCTATTCAACAAGCTATAAAGCAACTGTGTAGTCTCAGTGCTGGTTTTCCCCGTGAATTCCAAAGCCTATTAGAGAATGGACAAACTGTACATCTGCACCCTGATTGGAAAATGAATGTTCTCCAGCATGGTATTAATGTACAAGTAATGCCTGGTGAAAAACAAGTCCACCGCTTCACAGGAGCATATGAAGCTGCTGTAGAACTCAGACTGCTAAAAAACTAATGGCCGACATTACTTTTACACTGTCTAAGCAGCGCTTTTGCTGTTTAGTGAGTGTAAAAAAAAAAAAAAAAAAACAGAAAAAAGTGTATATGTGTGTGCATATGTATGTGTATGTGTGTATTTATTTTTCTGTCTGTGTGTGTGAGTGAATGCATGTGTGAAAGCAGAGGAGACTGTGTGCATGTGTGAGATGGATCAAGAGAGAGCGGTCATGTGTGAGTGAATGCGTGTATGAAAGCAGAGAAGACTGTGTGTGTGACAGAGAGACTGAGAGAAAATGAGAACAATCATATGTGAATTAATGTGTGTATGAAAGCAGAAGTGACTGTGTGTGTGTGTGTGTGTGTGTGTGTGTGTGTGTGTGTGTGTGTGTGTGTGTGTGTATGTGTGTATGTGTGTTTGTATGTGTGTGTGTGTGTGTGGGTGTGTGAGAGAGAGATCGAGAAAGAGGGAGAGTGGTCTTGTGCAAGTGAATGCACGTATGAAAGCAGAGAAGACTATGTGAGTGTGTGAGACAGAGATTGAGAGAGAGTGAGAGCGATCTTGTGTGAGTGAATGCATGTATGAAAGCAGAAGTGACTGAGTATGAGAGAGAGAGAGACAATGAGCTATCTGTAAAATTGTTGTGCTTTACCTATTTCTTTTTAAAAGTACTATATTATTTTTTTTTATATATTTTTGATGTTAAATGCTTCCTCCAATACCATTAAGACATACTACAGAAAGTCTGAAACATTAGGCGGAGGAACTATTTTACATCAAAAATATACAAAAAATAATATAGTACTTAAAAAGCCAAGAAGGAGAATTTTCAGACCTTGGGTAACTTATCATGATCTACATGATGTGGAAATTGTAGACCGCTACAAGGTGGATAGAGACACGCTACAGGAATTCTGCAACCTCTGTTGTCCTCAACTCAGAGCCAGGGCAAACTAGGGGGAACCCATCCCAGTGGAAACAAAGGTATGTGTACCACTTAGAATCTTAGCTACATGTAGCTTTCAAACACCAACAGGGGATGGGACATGCTGGGGGAGGGGTGTCAGAGGCATCAACATCCAGGATCCCCCATCAATTCTTGAATGCTATGCTCCAACATGCTAGTGACCCCAGAAATATGCAGGAGTTCTATCCTGTAGCACACTACCTTGAAGTACTGGGTGCCATAGATTGCACACATGTAGAAATCAAGGCACCATAGATTGCACACATGTAGAAATCAAGGCACCACCTGGGGAACAAGGAAGGCTCTACATTAATAGAAAGAGCTTCCACTCCATTAACTGCCAAGTTGTTTGTAATGCCAAGGGAATCATATTGAATGTGTGTGGTGGCAACAAAGGCAGTTACCACAACTCACATATCTGACACACATCCCAACTGTATCAGATATTCACTAGGGGGGGATAATATTCCACAGAGTCATTTACTGGAGGATGCAGGTTATACCTTGGGGCCATGGCTGATGACACCCATCAGAAATGCACACACACCTGCTGAAGAACACAATAATGAGGCACACACTCAAACCAGAAATACTACAAAGCATGTGTTTGGGCTGCTGAAGTCATGGTTATGCTGCCTAGATACATCTGGTGGAGCCCTGCAGTACAATCCACGGACATGTACTAAAATATTCACAGTATGTACCATGCTACACAACATCATCCTGAGGAAACAAGTTCATCAGGATCAATAAAGGGAAGGAGCACACACCCCACTACCAATGGCAAGGTCAGTGACACCACATGCAGGTGACAAGTCATAAGGTGAGATGTAGGCATGCTCAATATGTCCTTGCATTGGCTAAAAGACAACACATATCACACTCAATCACCACCTAAGGGCCTAAAACCTTATTCCTTACCACATACATATAGTAACATTGATGCCAGGCAACTGTCACAATGTTTACCTCCCCATGTATTGGCTGTGTACTGCTTACATCAGATAGAGTCAGCCCTGAAGTAAAACTGTTGCAACTGCTGGATATACAAGGTAGGTGTTGAACCTGGAGTGTATTGTGTAATAATATGAATGACTGCCATATCCTTGCATGCTGTTACTTGGTAGTGTAAGCAAGTCAACTCCTCGTTGGTCACATCCGACCATAAGCTAATCACCCCAGATATCCACATCCTGCCCCAACCCCCCATTAAGGAAACCACTGTAAAAAATTTCTCCAAAGCCAACTTCATGCTTCTTAAGACAGAAGTGGTGAACTTCATGACACCCATGGAGATGGACAATACAGTTATGACTGCTGAATCCTACACAAATGCACTCTATAAGCACTTACACGAGTGCATGGATCATGCTATCCCAAACAGAACCAAGACTCTATCCTCCAAAAAAACGAAGCCAATCTGGTGGCCCCCTGCCATAAAAAAACTCTACAACAGAAGGAAGAAACCGTCGCAAAGGAGAGTAAAATCACATGAGTGGAGGAGCTCCCTGGTCAGCCTCAGTAAGATGCTGAGATTCCTTATAAGATCGTCCAAAGCTAGATATGAAAACAAAATTGCCACTGATTCTAGGGACAACCACAAAGTATTCTATAGCTATGTCAAGAATCTCAATGGGAGCACCTAGATCTGCTCTGAGTTACAGCACAATGGCATGAAAATTACAGAACCAACTGATATTGCCAACATCCTGTCAGATAGGTTCAGTGCTAACGTTACCCCACTCTCACCCCCCTAAAGGGCCCATATCTATACAGGAAGAATGCAGAGCTCCTGTAATCACAACTATGCAGGTAAAAGCTGCACTCTCTAAAGCCAAAAACACAGCATCCATGGGACTGGACAACATCCCAGGCTGCGTTTTACATGAACTTCAGAATGAACTGGCTTCCCACCTAAGCACCATTTTCAATCATAACCTCACATCAGGCTTTGTGCCCACTGAATGGTGCACAGCAACAGTTATCCTACTCCACAAAGGGGGAGCCACCACTGATCCCGGGAACTATCGCTCTATTAGCCTGACAAGCCTGGTCTGTAAGGTCATGGAATGTATCATCATGGAACTCATAAACAACGACATTGGAAACCTCCAAATACTGGACCCCACCCAGTTCGGGTTTGTGAAAGGCAGATTATGCCTCCTGAACCTGATTGGCTTCTTTGAGGCAGTCTCCAAAGCTGTAGACGAGGGTAAGGTGGTTCACACAGCCTATCTTGACCTCACCAAGGCTTTCAACACCATCCCCCATTCTGGAATTATAGCTAAACTCACTAAACTAGGTATAAATCCCTATGTCACAAGATGGGTTGCCAAATGGCTCACTGACAGAACCCACACTGTAAAAGTTGCAGACTCCAAATCTGACTTCAAACCAGTGACAAGTGGAGTAGCACAGCGTTCAGTCCTGGGACCACTCCTGTTTGGTATCTACTTCTCTGAAGTACAGGCTAACACAGAAGGCCTTTGGCTAATGAAGTTCACAGATGACTGCAAACTAGGAGCCATAGTCAAGTCCCCAAATGATATGGACATCCTACAGAAGGGCCTCACTGAGACAGATGCCTGGTGTCAGAGCCATGGCCTCAAGCTCAATGCCAAAAAGTGCATTTTCATCCCCTTTGGTAAAAACTCTGTACCCATGAACTACCACATAGGTGGCAGTCTACTTAATGCAGAATATGTGATGAGATCTTGGGACCCAGGTGGACAGTAGTCTCTCCTTTGATAATCACATTGCGACAGTAGTCAGGAAATCCTTCTACGTATCACACCTCATCACAAAAGGGTTCTCATCCAGGAAAAAAGAGGTCATTGTTCCCCTCTACTTAAGGTTACCATACGTCCGGGTTTCCCCGGACACGTCCTGTTTTTTGGGCTCCTGTCCGGGTGGTTTTTGAAACTTCTGCAATTTGTCCGGGTTTTAAAACACGGACAAATCGCAGAATTTTCAAAAAACAGACATCCCTATTTCAAAGTCTTTCCTCCGCTTTGTTTTTTTTTTTTTTTTTTTGATTGGCTCATATACCGGTATACGAGCCAGTCAAAAAATGGAGCTCTGTTAAATGCAGAACTGCTTGATGTTCCGCATTGAACAGAAGATGGTCCACTGTGCGCGTTTTTGATTGGCTGGTATACCAGTATACAAGCCAATCAAAAAGCGGAGCTCTGTTCAGTGCGGAACTGCTTGATGTTCCACATTGTACAGAAGAGGGTCCGCTGTGCGAGGTTTTGATTGGCTCATATACCGTCATATGGGCCAATCAAAAATCCCCATATACAGACTTTTTTGGTCTTCAACCTAAGAGGGGAGCAAAAAAAAAAAAAGGTCTTTAGTTTTAGTCCTTTTTTTTTTTGCTCTTCAGACCTAACAGGACAAAATAATATGTGCTGGTAGCAGCACATATTTTTCATCCTGTTTTTCATACAAACAAATATGGTAACCCTACCTCTACTCGACACTCAGACCCATTAAAGAGTACAGTGCTCCTTTTGGAATGTACCTCACAAGACATCTGCAGCAGCTGGAAAGGCCACAGAAGTACCTTACAAAGAGGATTACTGGTCTCAAACAAATGCCCTACACTGACCGTCTCAAAAAACTCCAGCTTTACTCTGTAGCATATTGCCTACTCTGAGGTGATTTCCGCCTAACATATAAAGCTTTGTCAAACCCAGAGCTGTTGGACATGCTACACCAAAAGAAATCCCAATCCCTCCAAGCTACATGCTCTAGGGACCATACTCTGGTACAAGCTACCCATCTATGTCAAGCAAAGTTCCTTATTAGCACTCTTTAAGAAGAATCTTGATGAGTGGATGGGAAATAGGAAATACACCCCGGGGATCACTTCTGTGGCTCTGCTCGACAGGGGCACAGGAAAATAACTTTCTTGGATGGCGTAAGCCAAGTAACCTTGTTGGCTATGCTTACTTAGGTCCTTGGGCTGATAGCCTAGTACCTACCTATGAACATATGAAGTAAAGGGTTGGAGATTTGTACAGAAATTACCTCAACATGTGACAGCAGAGAATTATTTGACTTATATGTGTCCATTATTAAGTAGTAGCATCAAAGATTCACACAGTCATACCCATCAAAAGAATTGATGATCACTGCATGCTCTCAGTTTAGCACCATACATTAGTACTGGAAAATCATTAAAGAGAGAAGTTAGAAAGTAGTGATACACATCGCAGTTTCAGACTTCACAATCGTTAATTGACAATAAAGATAGAAAAATGTTGATGCTATCAACTGTGTAACTTTATAAGACCAATATAAGTCAAAGGTACAATTACCAGTTCAATATCACAAATGCTGATATACTAAGCACTAAGTCAGCTATGCACACTGAGCATCAGACACAAAGCTTATGTATCCCTGAATCCAAAAAATACAAGACAGTGATATAGAACAGTTATCATCACTTGCACAGGGTGTCAGGGGCAGAAAGCCCCAGGCTAACAGAAATGCAACTTTGCTCCCCCACCCACAAAAGAACAGGAAAATAGCATATTTTGCTAACAAACCATCTTTGAAATGATAAAAGTGCTATCACATGCATACATATAAAACCATTAAACAGATTTTTCTTAATTACATTTCAGTGTATGGAGGATGGAGATAAAAAAATGCAACTTCTCAAGTTAAGTAATCTTCTGTGCAGATATATCCCAAAGTAATAGTCTCTTTTCTGTGTTCTCCACATAAGCAAGTCTCCTCATCTTCAGTTTCCCTAGCTACACAGTTGCCTATTAATCATGTAGATTCAGATGGAGTGAGTTCAAATTCAGACCTATGTAGAAATATCTCATGTGTACTAAACTTTTGTAGTGTGTATGTCACAGACTGCTTTCCATAATTTCAGCTACTTTTCCCTTTTTTTATTTTTGGGGGGCCAGTGTTTGCACAATGCGCTGCTTAGCTCAAACACAGGAAAAGGAGAAAAATGATTGTCAGGTTTGGATGTGCTTATCTCATTTGCACGGTGTGGCAGTGAACAAACTGGAGTAGTGGCCCACCCAGGAAGCAGACAGAACACCTGCAGAACACCTACAGACACGGTGTCTGTAAAAGGGCAAAGGTCAAAAACAATACATTGTTGCAAGTTTTGTTTTCCATCATGTAGCTGCTCTTAGTGGCACTGCACAGCAGTTGGTCACGAACACCTTCAGACAGGACTCAGACAGCCAATAACTGAAACTGGATACATTCAATGAATTCTGTTGGGCATCGTGTAAACACACTAAGTGACATTGCACTGCAGTTACCACAGAGACATTAAAAATTATTAAGAAATTAGGAAGGTTCATGTAGCTAGTTCTGTGGCAGCAGGTGTAAGTGTAGGGCTGGAGTCCAGATGGTCCTGGATTCTAGTACAGAGGGTATCAACCTTTTTTTACCGTTGTGACAGTGCAGTTTATAGCAATAAACTGAAAAATAGATGTGTTATTTCAATATTCTTGTGGCAGCAGGTGTAAGTGCAGGACTGCAGTACCCAGGACCATGTGTACTGCAGGACTGCAGTACACATGGTCCTGGGTTGTAACGCAGCATATACATACACATTTAGTCTTGTTCCACTTCCCATTATATTCACTCTCACTTATAACACCTCAGATAGCGGAGCTGAAATTAATTATATTTATGAAGGATGAGACACCATTATTGTGTTTTTAGATGTATGACTGAGGGTATACTGTCTACCATATTTCCATAAGTAGAATTCTGCTATTTGAACTTGCATGGGCTTCACAATTACATAAGACACATACACAACTGGATCTATATCCAAAAACCTTGTGAGTTTACACATATGCATGTAAAACAGCTCAAATTCTCACATGTAATCATGTATGATTCCAGACTTTATCTGAGCAGCATTTCTGTGGCAAAGATGGAACATCAATGCTGTGGAAGAAAATGTTTTATCCCTTATGCCTAGGTTTGAATCCCACAGTGTAAAAATCAAATAGTATCAGTGAACATGTGAGAAACATTAGGGATGGATGTGATTTTAATGCACTTGCGAAATATGTTAAGTTGAATGAGGGACATCATTTTAAGTTTATTATTCTAGAAGTTCATAAACCAATGGAGAGGGGGGGCAGCCTGGCCATACCTCCTTGAAAAGTTTGAATTGATTTGGCAATTACGGCTTGATGCTGTGCACTGGCCAGGGCTGAATGACAGCTTATCAATTAGTAGCCTATTAAAAACACTTAAACTATGAATTTATTGAGTATTATTTATTATAATTTACTATTATTAATGGCTATTTTATTATTATTATTATTTTTTTTACCACCCTATATTTACATGCCTAGACTTATAAACTTTTGAATTGACTGTTTCTTCACAATTCTTGAATGATGGCTAGACTGACACCTATGTTATAATGATTTTTAAACTCTCATTACCATCTGTTTTCTATTACCTATATGACTATGTTGATTGTGGGATGTACTTTATTATTTCTAAGTATTTTTAAGCATTTCTTAAAATGTATTTGTTTTTATACCTTTAAAATGCTGCTATAGATTTTAAGTAATGTGAATTTTAGTAGTTTATTATGTTATTGGTTGTGCTGCGAGTTTTGAATATTCTAACCTGTTTTTACAGTTATGTCACTTTAAACCAATGAGGGGGAGGTGATGTCATCCATTGAAACTATTTATCTTGAATTTTTGGCTTTTTAACTTGTATCTGATGAAGTTCCTTACTAATTGAAGATGGAACAAAAGCGTTTGTACCTGTGGACTTAATAAATGATTCTGTGTGGATGTACAGCCTCCGGTCTGCTATTTGTGACAGCCTTGTTCAGTATTTGGTGTTTCTTCCTGGTTTATTCGTGTAAAAAATCAATTTTCCTCAGTGTATAAAGGCAAAAACAAATGTGTCAAATAATTACATTTATGCTCCTAGTGCTGGTCTGCAAACTTAATTCACCTAACAGTTACCTTCTAATTTCCAATATATATTTCTGGGTCACATCAGTAGACACCCCTCAAACTAAGGCCAAGTGTCAGATTAACCTTCTGATTTCAGTTAGTTAATTCCTCCCTGCTTGGCACTTCTATGCTTAGATTAACATCATGCAAACTCAGTTGGCATCATTGCTTAGTTTTCCACACTACCAATAAACATGATAATCAGAATTGGCAGGAAAGCATCACTTTCCATGACTCTAGTTTGGCTGGTAGACATGGCTAGCATTGAAGATTAAGGTGCTAAGTTTTGGGCATAGAGGTAGGGTGTCCAGGAGTCTAGGATATTTACTGGACTCCTGTTAAAGCACCACAGCCAAAGGTTTCTGCAGGGGGACTATTTTGGCTCCCAGTACAAGTCTGAGGCATGGAATTGTTTGGTCTAGGCTGTATCCAGTGCCACTGGCATCCCACACACAGGAAAACAATGTAGGCATCATTTTAATGACCTACACAGGAGAAAAAAGGATACTCTCAACCATTGGTTGCATGAGTTTGAAACTGCAGACATCTCACAGCTGTGTAAATAAGACAAACAGAGAGTACTTGTAAGACTTAGAAAGCTAAATATAGGCAAGAATGGTATGCATAACACTCTTCTTTTCTTTTCTGTTCTCCCCCAGCTCCCACCAAACATGAGCTCAGTTGTCAGGCTCATGTTGCATGACTGAACCAGTGGCAGAAATGCTCTGCTGTAAACTGTAAGCTGCATTACTTGGGCATGCATATGTGCAATATATGCACATTTCAAGGATTACTTTCTGCAGTCTGTAGTAGACTGTGTATCTGTTAGGATGTATACTTAAATGTAATAAGCCTGATAAATGAGTTGCATAATTGTGTTAATGCATTGTATGTCACAATGATGGTACTAATTTTTATCTTTTTTTCTCTCACCCCAACCCTTATCTCTCTTTTTTATTTTCTATTATGTGTCATCAAAATGTCTCCATGTCATCCATGTGTATGACATCACTAAATGTTATACAGCACAGTGAGGTAGGCCAGCCGCACTGGATCAGCCTGCCTCCCATCCACCAGCTCCAGCACCAGTGCTCAGCATCTCTGGGAGCCAACCTGGCAACACTGCCTCTGCTGCTCCTGCAGTACCTGTGCCCTCAGGTAGTACTGCCCTGAACACTGATGCAGTGATACCTTCCAGGAGCAGTGGCAGAGGTGGTGATTTCATCACCTGAAGGAAGATGTCACCGATAGTGCATAGGGTCACGCGCCGCACCACTGGTGCACGCCTACTCTGAATGGAGAGGTTGCGCTCCCTAATGGTCCATAGAAGGAGAAGATGTCAAGCACTCCAGCTGCCAGCAGAGTAAGGGGACAGTAATGACAGTCCAGTGGGTGAGGACTTGATTCTCATTGTCTCCAAGCTTGAGAGCCATGAGCCTACGTTGTCCCCTCCCTCACGCCAATCATGGTGTCCCCCAACCTTTTATGTCCCTCACTGTCTCTGTCTCTTGTCTTGTTTGTTTGCATTTGCTTCCTAACCTACCCAACCTACCTGACCCAGACATACAGATGTCCCTTACCCAGCAGTCCTCTTTTACTGAATTAAAAACAACAACAACAAAAATGGGCACCCCCCCCAAAAAGAACAAAAAAGTCATCCCATACATAGCTCTCCATGACACACATGAACACTTGATTTGGTTTAATTGGCTATACAACATGATTACATTGTTGTCACCCTTCTGTCTGGAGGTGACAGTCCAAATTTAGCTAATATTCTGCACATGATCATTTTTTAATGTTGAAGACATGGATAGCTACCATTCTTTCCTACCTCCCTCTTGCACATTCCTGTATTACTTTCCCTTTATTCTTTCCCTGCTTGTTCTCCATTTCACCACTTTTATATTTACCCCATTTTAACCCCTATAATCTGGAAAAAAATATCACACACAACACACATAAGTAGCAGAAAAAGCAATGGATCCCTTCAATGTTTGGCCTCTGTGTTTGTGCGGAGTTTCTCGTTGTGCACTATTCCCCCATTCAGGTAACATAGAGAAAAATCTCCCATCTGGGGATTAACCCATACATTACTAGATGGATAGCCAACTGACTGACTGACAGAAAACAAACTGTTAAAGTTGCACTTCCACCACTAGACCATTTACAAGTGGAATACCACAAGAATCTGTGCTGGGCTCTCAACTGTTTGGAAACTATTTATCTGAAGTCCAGGCAAAGGTAGATGGCTTGTGGCTTACCAAGTTTGCAGATGACTGTCAACTGGATGCAGTCATATAGAGTCCCCCAACTATGTTAACATATTAAACAGACAAATGATTGGTGCCAAACTCATGGACTGAACCTTAAAGCAAAAATGCCTCATTGTCCCCTTTGGCTATGAAATACCCCTGCTAATTATGGTATATATAGCACTCCTCTAAGCTCAAACAGTGTTTTGCAAGACTTGGGAACACATGTTGATAGCAATCTACATTTCAATCACTCTGTGTCCATAATGTTGAGACACACATTCTACATTGTGCACCTCATAAATTAGTCCATCACATTCAAGACTAGGGAGGTCATAGCTATACTATACTCTACCCGTATCAGACCACTAATTGAGTACAATGCTCCCGTCTGTCTGTACCTCACCAGACACCTGCAGCAACTGGAAATACACTGAAGTTTGTGGTGGGGAGAATCCAAGGACTCCAAAAGATGACATACATTGAAAGACTCAGTATCATGCAGGCTGCTGAGAACTGACCTATACCTGGCCTACAGAACAGTCTCAGAGCCTAACCTACTGTAAATTGTGGGCATCTGCAAATCAAATGGGACAAGACAAACTTGTTCCAGGAATCTCAACCTAGCCTGTGACATAAACAGAACATGCTTGGGAGACAGATATATCTCTCAGCAATTACCACTCCCCTGTAATAGGCTCCTATTGCATGTGAAGCAGTGCTCCTCAATGACCCAATTCTAGTGCAACATTGACAACTGGATGAGTGATTGCATATTCACCCTGTGGTGGTACATATGTCCCTCATGGACAGCCATTTGATGCTGATCACAAAATTTCTCTGCTAATGACGACCATCTAATTATGCTGAATAAGGGTACTTGTATTTTTACACATCTAGGCTTGTAAACACCCAAGGGCCATTAGGCTAGTAACCTCCTATGAACCTATGAAGCTATGAACCTATGCAGGCCTCCCAACATCTTCTTTCCAACATGCCCTGCTAATGTAATCCACTATAAGTTGACCTGCAGTCTTGTAAACATCAGACTTGTGCTATAGTGCTTGCATAATGTACTGTGTTCTGTAGTCTGTGTACTTAGGTAGGGTTTCTGTTCTCACTGCAGTCAGGTAGGTGTGTGTGTGTGTGTGTGTGTGTGTGTGTGTGTGTGTGTGTGTGTGTGTGTGTGTGTGTGTGTGTGTGTGTGTATGTGTGTGTTTGTGTGTATAGGTCTAGCTAGAAGAACATAAGTGTGCATCCTACAATTACCTCTCCAATCCCATGGATTGACAAGTATTTAGTACTTGCACATGCCTGCACATCCATTTCATGCAAGTTTCCCAACATCTTCTCTCCAACATGCCCTGCTGACATCATCCACTATAAGTTGCCCTGCAGTCTTGTAAAAGTCAGACTTGTGCCATGGTACTTGCATAAAGTACTGAGTTCTATAGTCTGTGTATTTACATAGATAAGGGTTTCTATTCTTACTGCAATCAATTTGAGTGAGTGTGTGTGTGTGTGTGTGTGTGTGTGTGTGTGTGTGTGTGTGTGTGTGTGTGTGTGTGTGTGTGTGTGTGTGCATATGTGTGCACTTGCTTGACATTACAGAGAATCCTTTACACTAACATATGGGACACTATTACCATAGTCTCCTCAACAGACAGTGGTGATTCTATCAGCTATAAAGTGTTGTCTTGAGACACATCCATATCAGACTTGAGCTGTGGTTCTTGCCTTAAATTCAGAGTTCTATAGTCTGTGTTTTTAGGTAGGGGTTCTATTCTCACTGAAGTTAATTGGGAGTTGTGTGTGTGTGTGTGTGTGTGTGTGTGCCTGTTTGTGCTGTTGCTTAATATTACAGAGAGCCTTTTACAGCAGCATGTGGGGCACAGTTATTACTATAATCTCTTCAACAAACGATGCTGATGTCATCAACTATATCTGACTTGTGGATGTGCACTATTCCCACCTTGGCAGGGACAGAGACTGGCCTGGAAGCCAGGGAGAAGTTACCTTATCCTATACAATGCAGATTACAGTGACATGGCTTTCAGACTATCAACATGCATCATGGCATGGTTTGTAGGACCTGTTTTTTCTTGGTGAAAAACCCTGTGGTATGTCCATCTGCTGTATGTCTGGTGAGGTACATGCAAAAGAGAGCATTATACTCTATTAGTGTTCTTATGAGGTTCGAGTACAGTGCTATAATATAATCCTAGATCTGAATATGATGGTGTGACTTATGATGTGCACAACATAGGCTTTCAATAACAATGTGGACACTTGGTGGTCAAAGTTTAGACTGCTAGCTATGTGTGTTCCCAGTGCTTGCATCACTGGGTTTCAGCATAGTGGGACTGTTGTCAATGCTATAATTAGTAGGAAATTCCACAACATAAAGACATATTTTTGCATTCATTTGTAGACCATATGGCTTTGTCAGCAATCATTTGTCTGTGTTAGCCCCTCCTGTAGTATGTTACATCATAGATGAACTCAATGATTGCATCGAGTATGTAAGAATCAGCAAACTTGCTAAACCAAAGGATGTATACTTTAGCCTGACCTGTCGAGCAATAGATTCCAAACAGTAAAGGGCCAAGCACAGATCGCTGAGGTATGCTAATGATGATAGCTGCACTGATACAGGTTTATTCACCAACTTTCACAGTATGTGTTAAGTCAGTGAGCCAATTGGTTACCCATCTAGTGACATAAGGGTTAATGCCTAGCTGGGAGAGTTTCTCAATGATACCTGCATGGGGGATTGTGTCCAAACCCTAGGTCAGATCAGGATAGGCAGTATTCACCATCTTACCTTCATCCAGGCCTATCACCCAGGAACAATGGACTGTGGCAACATCACAGGTCACCTATTACATGACACATTACATACACCTTCCTGACATAGTTGAATACACACTTCAACATGCCTTCCACACAGACTATGTTCTTGGAGAGTGGTGTACATCAACATGCATCCATCTGAGTTGAGGGGGGGGGAATTCATGACACCAACACTATAATCCTTTTGAACTTGATAAGCCCAAGTCATTTGACACAAACCAACACTGAGGTATTTACTCAGTACCATCAGATGTGGCCATAAACACCTATATCACCAAGTAGAGGGGCCACTGTATCACATACATTGCATGTAAATATGTTAAAATGTGTGAAGTGAACTATATTTCAGGACCAGTGATCAGGTCCATACAACAGTGGTGTCTGCTAGGCCCTTTCCTATCCATTGTTTAAGTCACAGACATCACAAATGAAATACACATCCTGTGTCCAAAACAGCTGTCTGAAGGACTACAGGTTGTGGGCAATCATTGACTCCAACTGTGATATTAGTATAACACAGACAACATCAACACACAACAAAGATTGCTACCACAGCCATGAAAACTCCTACGACACAAAACGGGGGGGGGGGGTTGTTACATCAGATAAAGGAAATACACAACCCAAGTATAATGTAGACATCACACCCTATAATCAGATCAAAAGATATGTGACCTGTGTCCTAGGGTAGATGGCATGTGGAACGTCCACCAGCATGTGGCCACAGTGCTGACTACACCCTTGTATGTAACACAGCTGCTGAGTGTGTGAAGGAGATCCATTGGGAGGGTGGCCTAATGGTTAAGGTGTTTGCCTTACAAACACAAGGTGCAGGGTTTGAATCTCACAAGGGATAATTGGCTAGGCATAAAATGGCTCACAAGGGCAGTTAGCCTAGTATGAATCTATGAGTCTCAATGAGAATCTATGAGTCTCACAACACAAACCATAATACCTCCATAGATCACAGCCTTCGTTACACCAATAACTGAGTATAATGTACCCATCTTTATGTGCCTCCCACCACATCTTCCAATGATGTGCAACTGAAGTGTACCACCTTTGCCACAGTGAACTGTCACACATTCTATTGGCCACACCTAGGCATTCTTTTTGTGGCATAAACATTACTGTCTGGTGGTGCAGAACTCCCATCGAGTTGTTACACCAGATGCATGTGTACTACCTGTTCTGGTGATGCACACAGTACATACATAGGTTTTTGACAACATTAATGGCATGGGTAACATTTGTGACAGTGGGGAGTGTATCATATATAATATATATATATATATATATATATATATATATATATATATATATATATATATATATATATATATACCATGCACACAAATCAGCTAGCCTGTATTGATCATAATTTCGCATGCAGGTATAGCAGTGTCCCTCCTAAGACCTCCCGCAGATGTTATGGTGCCAGGACAGTATGCATGATTACTCTCATAGAGTGTGGAAGTATCATAGTAGTTGTACAAGTGTGTTTGTGCAGAATCATCTGTGATCACTGTAAATCACATATGTTATGTCAGAGGCATGGGATTACTGGTGGTATTCTGATATTGTCCATGACTATGCTTTCTTCTTTTAATGTGGTCCATGAGCCTTTGCCTGTGTCCTACTTGCTGGATACCTCTTCTGAGATTACACTCATATTCAGGTATATCAGTTTGCACAGCTTCAGAATATACACCCTACCCCATTCGTATCTAACATCCCTGATAGATGTCCTCTGTATCATTCATGTAAGGGTGATTATTTCACACAGACATCATCCTCATTCTTATATCACCTTGTGTAACAGTCACATAATAGACATTTTCACTGTGCAATTCCTACTGTACCAGATTGATATGTGATTGGTGTTGCTGCATCAACCATCTTCCATTGACATGCCCTCATCTGCTGTACATTCGGTTGTTTCAACTGTCCACTTTCCCTGTGTTCATTCCTACAGTTCATCTGTGTGTCCCTGTTCAATACAAATTTCTCATTTTACATGGCAGTCCATGTACCCTTACAGATCATTTACACAACTTCAGTACAGAATACCAGGAATGGGATTTCACAATAATTTGCACTGTAGCTACACTGTACTGTACTGTGTTTGGACCATACACTTATCATACCTCTCAACTGTCCAGATGTTTGCATTTGTATCTTTTGGTGTATTCCTTATCAAATTTGTCATATTCTGCCATGTCACTGGGATGATCTCAGGACTGATGTGACTCAGTAATTGCATAAATTTGAGTTTCAGACTTCAAGTTCTTCAGAACATGTATCTTAACACAAAACCCTGGTTAGTCTAGCACATTTCTAAAAGAGCAAATATGTTGCGACTATGATACGATTGGCATCTCTAGCAATACAGTAGCATGCTTTCCCTTTATTTATACTACTGATATGACTTTTTAATATGTCTTTGAATTGCAGGTACATCTTTATTAATACTGTTTTAGTGTATCTAATAATTGTCACATACATTGCAAACAGTGTAGAGATGTGGTGCATAGGAACATAAACCTTCAGAGACCTTATTGCACAATTGTGTTTGAATTACATAGTGCCCTTTTTCCTTCATTTCAATTAATACTAATACTGCTCACTATACCCTAGGTGTATGGATCTTCCCAAAGAATGGTGAGGTAAGTATTTTTACAGGGTGGCTTTAGAAAGATGATAAAGTTATTAAAATTTGAAGGAAGGAGAATGCATGACTTAAAAAATAAATGCAAGGTGTTGGATAAACACTGATTGTTAGAAACAGTTGGGTGATTGGTGGCATGGAAAAAAAACAGGGAGCTAAATTCATAAAAGCTTTCATGTGGTACCTTTTTGGAATTCAGAAATAACCCTATCACAAAGATATGTAGCATTGCTGTGAGCTAACTCCACAGCTATGCTAGATTCTAATGGGGCAGTCTGGGGGATAGGCATATGCATAGAAATACCTCCAGGAAGGTAGTGTAAATTAGCACAGTCACTCCTTGCACCTTGTGGTAATGAACACATCCATTTGCTTGTGTTTTTCCATCACACTTGAAGTATGTGCTGGGGAGTTTAGTAGTAAACTATGGTTAGGAAGTGTGTGCATGAGTGTATGTGAGAGGGGCTGGATGTGTGAGTGTATATGTGAGTGTGAATCTGTCTGGGAGATAGTGATAAGAAAGTTAGGGGAAAAGTTCAGCAGGTGTGTATGTTTGCATGTATGGGTGAATGAATGAGTGTCTGAGAGTGTGATCAGGTGGGGAGGGGGCTGTTTTGTGTATGGGGGGTTGGAATGGCTCTCATATTTACACACACCCCTGGGGTGTTAGGGTGGCTGTCATATTTGTGCACACCCCTATACTAATAGGCAGAGCCAAACATCAGCCGTGGTGCCTGCTGTAAATAGTGTGATCTGTAGTTTGTAAGACTTGATAGGTAGGGGTTCTAATCCACTTGGTGTATGTATGTATGTATGTATATATATATATATATATATATATATATATATATATATATATATATATATATATATATGTGTGTGTGTGTGTGTGTGTGTGTGTGTGTGTGTGTGTGTGTGTGTGTGTGTGTGTGTGTGTGTGTGCAAGTACATGTGTGTGTGCACATCTCCCTGCATAACAAGTGAGAGTCCCCCATTGACTTGACTAAATGTCAATGGGCCTGCACTTTTGCCTAGCTTTTACTGTGGTACAGGGTGTAAGGACAATGAGCTCCTGGTAGAGCACAGCTGAGCCAGGGTTCAAATCCAGATGATTTCCTTTAAGTTAGAGGTTGATATAATGGTTATGGTGTTTACCTTAGAGAGGCAAGGTGCAGTGTTTGATTCTCACATGGGATAATTGGCTAGGCTTAAAATGTCTCACAAAGGCAATTAGCCTAATACTAATCTATGAACCTATGAACCTAGAGTCTGCAACATTGGGTGGGGGGAACCACCAGGGAAAACTGTTTGTAGGTATGCTTGAGCAGCACTTAAACAATACAGGGAGCAGGGTATGGGTGAACCCTAGCCAACTATGATAGCTCTATATTCATGCCTGATCAACACGAAAAACAGTTCGGGTTTCAGAGGAGGGAACCACTAGCCACCAGGAATAACTCCACAAGTGAGTGCTTGAGTGTTATGTCAACAGAACAGGGATAGGGGGAGGTGGTCTGAAGATATTTCATTCATGATCTGAGCCACAAGGTAGATGCCTGATACATTATATGAGCAAATATAAGGATGTGAATCTGATATTCCTCTCTTAAAACCTGGTTGCCTCGTGGTTTTGGTGTCTTTTCAGGCTTGTTGGCTGTTGGTGAAGCACCCACCAAGAGGAGAAAATGCTGAGAGAAGAAAGGAGCCACTTTTGAGATTTTAAGTATTTTTCCTCTGTTTATTTGCTAAGTTTTTCTGCATAGCCGCCTATTTTGAGCATTTTCTGGCTTGTTAATCTTGATTTCTGCATTAGTAACTGTATTTAGAGCACAACCTAGAGCTGTTTACTGAATTTCCTGTTTGCACTTATTTTTAAAATAGTTTTTTTCTCAAAACTTGCATTTTATCTGTCTTTGGCCTAGCACTCTTGTGTGGGGTCATTTACTGCACTGTTATAACTTGTTGATACTTGTGAACCTCTGCTATTTCTGAAAAAAACAAAGAAACAAAAAAAACTTGCCTTTTTCCAACTTTTCTGAGATTTAAAAAAGTTCAGTTACAGGCTTGCTGTTCTTGAACTGTTTGTAAGTTTCTTGGAGGCCATTTTTTGCTTGGGCTAAAGGGAAGTCTCTCTGTTGATCAGTGGCAGTGAAAAACATTGAGCAGCCTGCCTGCCCCTGTGGGAGTGGTTACTGACTTGAAACTGTAGTTTTATTGGCCATTTTGGGTCAATTCCAAACTCCTTCATCTTCCTCTCTTAAAACCCTCTTTTGTGCGGTTTTGCACGTTGTTGTGCATAGCGCAACAGCGGGCAGCACCACCTAATTGGGTTTAAACTATTCCTGGCTCCACAAAGTCTGCTCTTCACTTTTTCCCTTAGAACTGCTCTATCTCTCAATTTAAACACCATATTCTCATTCTAAGGCCCTTCACTGGTCCAATTAAGTAATCCTACAAGTTAGCACTATTAAACCATAAGCACTACTTACTGTTATACTCTCTACGATTACCCTGTCCTCTATTGGTCCGTCTTAAATTCAGTTTCCCTATATTACTCTAGCATGTCCAAAGGTCAGTCAATGGTTTCCTCTCCAGTCCAGCTGGTGAATCTGGGAATTTTGAGGCAATGTTACAACTGTCTCATGTACACGGACAACCCCTCCTCCTCCAAACAGGTTCAAATATATGTGAGAGATGCAACTATTTAGCCAAACTGGAGGCTGAGCTCTCTCATCTCAAAACTGGTGTAACCAGTCAGGAGGAGAAGGTAACCTCACACAACACAATTCCAGTATCACATAGTCCCACCACATCAGCGAACCAAACACATAAATACACAAAAACATACTCGGAGGCTCTAAATAAAAATCTACCTAAGCAACAGAGACCTCCAAAGCAGACATCCAAGCAAACTCTACCTCAAAACAAAACACGCACAACAAATACCTCACAAAGTCAGTGTGCCAAGCAGCCACAGACCTTAAAGCTGAATAACAGACCTGATACTCTTGTAATAGGTGACTCTATTGTCAGACACACTGATGTCCCGCTCACCAGGCTGAATAAAGAGAAGGTCACGGTGAGCTGCCTGTCGGGTGCTAGGATCCGCCACATAATGCAAGCACTCAGGTCACTCCAAAGCAAATACAAATATGACTCAGTCATTGTACATGCTGGTGTGAATGACCTGAGACGTACCTCCCTGGACTACATGAAAAGAGACATAGAGGAACTCTCTGATCATGTAGCCCAGGCTGGTATGACCCTGACCTTGAGCAGCATCTTACCCTCACCTAGAATGATGCCACAGTACAAAGACAAAATGATCGATTTTAACAATTGGCTAAAATGTTGGTGTCTTTCAAAGGGGATCCAGTGTCTGTCAGCCTGGGATGACATGCTCGACAAGCCACATTGCTTCACTAGGGACGGCTTGCACCTGTCACCACTGGGCTTTTGGATATTGGCAAAGGCTCTTGCCACCCCCATAGTGCCTTTTTTAGGCAAGGCTCAAAAGTCAAACCCACCCCCATAGACAGCACAAGGAACAAGAAACTAAGGGTAATGCTGCCTTAACGCCAGAAGTCTTAACCTCAAGATGCACGCACTCAAAGCTCTCCTCAGTATGGAGAACATCGATATCTGTGCAGTGACAGAAACCTGGTTCAAGGCTCCAGAGAGCACCCCAGCACTACCAGGCTATACCTCATATCATGCTTTTCGGTCCCAAAAACCCGGACCGAACCACAAAAGGAGGGGGAGTTTCCATATTTATCAAGGATATCCACACCTCCAGGTTAGTGGCATTGCACGAAGTATCGGAGACCATCCATGTGCAACTAACAGTGGGCAAGACTGCTTTTCAGTTTATAGCATCCTACAGACCACACTCTCAAAGTCAGGAATCCCACTCGGCTTTCCTGAAAACATTAGAGAACATGAAGATCTCTCTGAACACCATTATATTGGGCGACTTCAACTACCCAAACATTGACTGGGAGCACTACTCAAGCCCCAGCATCTTAGCCCAAAGGTTCCTGGAAATTATAAACTCAAATGCTATGGAACAACTAGTCACCACTCCCACAAGAGGGGACAACATACTAGACCTGATCATTACCAACATGGGGACTCTATGCTCCACACCAGAAGCATATCCCTCATTGGTAAGATCAGACCATAAATTAATTTCACTGGATGTCCACATCCCGACCCCACCCCCAGCCCAGAAAACCACAGTGAAAAACTTCTCAAAAGCGAACTTCTCACTTCTCAAAACCAAAGTGGAATCCTTCAAGGCCCCAGGGCCAGTGGAAACTACAGCCCAAACTGCAGAATCCTATATAAACGCATTCTACGGACATCTCCAGGAATGCATGGATCATGCAATCCCAAACAAAACCAAGACCCAATCATCCAAAGGCAGGCATCCAGTCTGGTGGATCCCTGCCATAAATAAACTGTACAACAGAAGGAGGAAGCTACTACATGATAGAGCAAAATCCCTAATAGGGAAGGCATCTCTGATCAGTACTAGCAAAAAATTACGATCCCTCATAAAATCCTACAAGGCCAGCTTCGAGGGAAAAATTGCACAGGACACCAAAGACAATCATAAGGCTTTTTTCAGTTATGATAGGAACCTGGGATGCAACTCCCAGACTTGTTCTGAGTTGATTCTAAATGACAAAAAATACACTGAACCCACAGATATCGCCAATATCCTGGCAGACAGGTTCAGTGTAAACTTCTCCACCCCCTCCCCCCCAAAAGAGCAAGTATCTATCCCGGCAGAGGGCTGCCTCCCAAACATCTCTGATGCTCAGGTGAAGGCTGCCCTCTCCAAAGCAAAAAACACTGCTTCCATGGGACCAGATGGCATCCCAGGTTGCGTCCTACATGAACTCCAAGAGGAACTAATCCCTCAAATAAAACAGCTATACAATCTCAGCCTCACTACAGGATATGTGCCCACAGAATGGCTTACAGCAACAGTGGTCCCACTCCACAAAGGTGGAGCCTCTACGGACCCCGGAAACTATCGCCCCATAAGCCTGACTAGCTTAGTCTGCAAGGCTATGGAGAGTATCATCATGGAGCTCATAAACAAAGACATTGGGGACCTACACACACTAGATCCTACCCGGTTCGGCTTTGTCAAGGGCAGATCCTGCCTTTTGAACCTGGTTGACTTCTTTGAAACAGTCACCAAAGCCATAGATGAAGGGAAGGTAGTCCACACAGCCTATCTGGACCTTGCAAATGCATTTGACACAATACCCCACTCGGGCATCATAGATAAGCTATCCAGCTTAAATATAAACCCCTATGTCACAGAATGGGTCGCAAACTGGCTCAAAGACAGAACCCACAGAGTGAGAGTTGCTGGACCCATGTCAGACTCGAAACCGGTCACAAGTGGCGTCCCACAGGGTTCTGTCCTGGGACCACTCTTGTTCGGTATATACTTTTCTGAGGTACAGGCAAACGTGGGAGGACTATGGCTCACCAAGTTCGCAGATGACTGCAAACTGGGCGCCATAATCGACTCTCCAGCTGACACAAAAATCCTTCAAAAAGGTCTCACAGAGACAGATAACTGGTGCCAGCACCATGGTTTAAAGCTAAATGCCAAAAAATGTATAGTCATACCCTTTGGCAAAAACAATGTGCCCACAAATTACCACAAAGGCGGAAACCCATTAAGTACAGAGAAAGTTATTAGGGACCTGGGGACCCAGGTTGATAGCAATCTCTCCTTTGAAAACCACATTGCCAAAGTGGTTAGAAAGACCTTCTACATAGCCCAACTCATCACAAAGGGTTTCACATCTAGATCAAGAGAGGTAATCGTGGTCCTTTATTCATCCCTCATCAGGCCCATCATAGAATACAATGCCCCTTTTGGGATGTACCTTACCCGACACCTGCAGTAATTAGAAAGACCCGAAAAGTATCTCACCAAGAGGATCAAGGGTCTCAAACAGATGCCATATGCTGCTCGGTTAAAAAAACTCCAGCTCTACTCAGTTGCATACCGCCTACTTCGAGGCGATCTATGCCTGACATACAAAGCTATGTCAAATCCAGAATTAATGGACATGCTCCACCTCAGTAAATCTAAATCCCTCAGAGCCACACGCTCGAGGGGCTTGAATCTCAGCACAGAAATAAATAGAACTTGCTGGAGGGACAGGTTCATAACCCAGAGGCTCCCTTCGCTCTGGAATAGAATTCCAGTTCATGTGAGGCAGAGCACCTCACTGACTCTCTTCAAGAAGAATCTCGATAGGTGGATGGGAGATTGTAGGTTTGTCCCAGGGATTACTCCCGTGTCACTATTAGACAGAGGCACAGTAAACTAAACCTTAAAAAGGGCACAGTATACTCAAATCAAGGGGTGGCATAAGCCATACAGAATCGGGCTAGGCTTATAATTGCCCCAGGGCAGATAGCCTAGTATGAACCTATGAACCTATGAACAAATAGTGATGGATTTTTACATAGTCATCTTCATGGGACATAGTTACTAATTCATTGAGTAAACTAAATACATTACAAGATATTTTCTGATATTTTAAAATATTCAGAAAGCACCGTACAGTTATAAAATGAAGTTTACAATATACTATCATTTACAAAGCGTACTACATAACTGGCTTAGAAAATAAACACATGCATTAAGTACACATCCTGCCATCATGGTTTCAGAAACACACTGGGGTGAATCCAGAAAGGTTACTACAATGTATAGTGTACAACTCACGGTAACCATGTCCAGTTTCAAGACAAAATCCTACCATGGTGTTTTAGCATAAATATGTATGGTACTATGGAGGGTTGTCTTTGCAGCCATATTAAATACTAATAAGGCATTCCAAGAGAACAGCCTATGTTCATATGGCATTCCAGGCTATGCTAATTAGCCCATGTGTTCTCCCCTGGGAATGCGTGAGGTAAGACATTTATGCAGTCGAGCAATATGCAGAATTGCTTGGTTGTGTAAGTTACTATGTTAAGCCATGTTAATGAACACAGCCAAAATGCCGTATTTTCCCATCCCAATAGAGGTAGTACCGGGGAGTTTAGTGGACAGGTAGAGTTGGGTGTGTCTTGATGTTTGTGGTTACATGAGTGAGTGTATGTGAGAGTGTGCATCTGCCTGGGAGGGTGCAGTAGGGGGGTTAGTTAGGGGATATGATAGGTTTGCACGTGTGTGTGTGTGTGTGTGTGTGTGTGTCTGTGATTGGCAGACCTCCATGCTCCCCTAGACTAACTAATAAAAACCTGCAAAATTGGTAGAGGAGCACTAGATGCAAGGGATAATTCTTCTTATCATGCCCTAAAGGCACTTGAAAAAGAAAATTGCTGCACCGAACAAAAGACATGAGAACAAAAGGGGGGCACTAGATACAAGGAATACATCTTTATAGTGTACCATAAAAGCATTAAAAAGATTCAAACTTTGTACCCCCTTAGGTTACATAGAAGGTGTTATTGCTGTGCACCACCATTAGACATGGGGATATCTTAAAATATGACCTAAGTCTTTAAAAATGTAAAGTAAAAGGTTTCATACCCTGCACTATTGACACAGGGAGCAGTAGCAGTACTAAACCACTATTATAACTTATCAGTCAGGCTAGGAAGTTTTTTTTACTTTTTACATAATAATACGTATGAAATTCTAATCTCTGCCATTATTCAATGACTGCAGCAGTTTGCAAGTTAAAAAGCACAAGGCACCTATAAGTGGAAAAAACAGGAACATCCTGTAAAATGTGGGTTAGATAGTTGAGTGGAATGGGGTTGTGTCTATGTGGGGGAAGGCTTCAGTACAAAGCAGGTAAGAAACACTAGATAACACTAGGAAAATATTTAAACTATTACTGGGACTCAATAAAAATGTTAGAGCAAAAGGTTTAGCTTCAACATGCACTGTACACATACTAAGAAGAATGAAACCATAATACCTGGCATTGCTGACTAAATATAAGGAACCATGTTTTACAAGGGCAGAGACAGAAACACAGGAGATGCTGGTGACATTCTGTCAGCTCAGGGACAGGTAAGACATATGTTGATGTATGCATGTGGCTGAATGTGTGTGTATGTGCGTGGTAGTGCCTGTGCCAACGTAATGCATGTGCTGCCAGTAGTAACTGCTGTGAGGGTGTTGATCTGCACTCGTAGTAGTTAACAGTGATTCAAAGACATGCATATTAGCTGACAATCTGATAATAAGGTCTTTCTGCATTGTAGCTAATGTCTCTGAATTTAAAATTCTAACATTATGTAAAGAGCATCTTTTTGCAACAGGTCTTACTGCCAATGCTGGGGTTCTGTCAAGGATTAAGTACACGTAATTAAATCAAAAGGTGCTTCAACAATGTATTAGTTTAAGGGTGTGCACACTTATGCAAACAGCTTATTGTACGTTTTTTATTTTATATATTTTTCCCCCAACAGATCTGTTTGTTTTTCAATTGAATTATACAGGTTATAGGTCACATTAAAGGTGGGAAAAGTTTTAAAATGATTTATTATGGTCTAATTTTTTTATATCACAAAAACCTGGCATTTTAACAGGGGTGTGTACACTTTTTATATCCACTGTATCTGAGTATGTGTGTATTTGTGTGTGTGCGTGTGTTTCTGTTTGTGTGTGTGTGTGTGTGTGTGTGTGTGTGTGTGTGTGTGTGTGTGTGTGTGTGTGTGTGTGTGTGTGTGTTTATGTGTAGACACATATAAAATTACACAAAATTTACATTTTGATTTGTTTTCTTTAAAGGGCATGAAGTATACATACAAGCATATGATCTAGTTCTCCATTGTACACACACACACACACACACACACACACACACACACACATGTACTTTACATATATATATATACACATACATACATACATACATACACATAGAAACACATACACACACACATACTATATATATTTACTTTAGAGCAACGAAATGCCACTTACCTCAAACCCATATCACAGAGATGAAAACACCAACAGCGCCAACACACCCACGTCTTAGCACAATGACTAACCAGTCTAGGTAAGTAACCACTTGAAGTCTATAAAGTAGACCTCTATATATATATATATATATATATATATATATATATATATATATATGTATACATACAATATGGGTGCACACTATTCATTTAAAATAAACTTTATGTAGTAGAGTTAAGCATTACTAATGCATACATTCCAGTAAATGTTGCTTAATGTTTTATTTATTCACTGTCACACATTGGCTATGTGTTGCACATGCAGACTTTGTCAATGTCTTTATGTCAACATTTTTTCTTTGCATTTCTTAGTGCATTTATTACGTGTTATTATCTTTGCTAGTTTAGCCCAAGTTGTGGCTTAAAAGGGATCTTGGACCAGTTCACTTTCCTGGTTACCAAAGTATAAGTAAATATGAAATAGAAAAAGGTGGGTGAACATGACAGAAATAATTAAGGAACTTGTAAAGTGTATTTTTAAATCTGCATCATTCATGAGAGAGAAAAAAACCTTCCCACTGAAGGCATTGAGAAGTGGCAGACAGACTTAGTTTGGAGTCCTACTACTTGTCGCCTGTACATGATACAGCAAGGATCATTTAATGCAGTGAGAGTTTGAGAGTGTGGGGGAAGGTCTGTCATTTCTTTTAGAACTACAAAATAATACCTTTACAAAAGCCTGCTATTTGACTACTTTCTTTTGCTAGTAGTAGGTAACAGATATTTTAAGCATAGAACAAGCTTTGACAGGCACACAAATGAGGCTCGGTCAGGGAAATATAAAAGTAGCTCTGTTACAGAAGGTGTGCTTAGATGACAGTGTTTCACAGTCCTGCCATTCTATTTTAATGTCATAAGAAAACAACTCCTTTTCCTTTTGTTTAGCATGACTCACATAAAGTGGACTTCAAATTTATTCTGGAAGGAAGGAATGAAAGCAAGAAAACAAGATCTCATTACCAGGGCAGGCCCCTTCATCCACCATTTTTAGGAAAACACATTAAAACTGTAAAAGAAGCACTTGGAGTGATTTTGAGACATTAAAATAACTCAGAAAACAAAGATACAATGAAAAAAATGTTTTTTTTTAGTTCTAAGGTGGAGTTTCCCTTTAATATAGCTTTATTCCATGAAAAAAATATTTTTCCTCTTGACCCTTATCTGCTTCCTTGGCTTCTTTCAGCTCATCCATCTCTATTAAATCAGGCTGTTGACTTCAACAGGTATTAATACAGGGCAGTAGTTATGAATGCAGTTTGAGCTTTTAGATAGTGAGGCCACACTTAGCACATGAAGAACAGAGTTAAGATAGCTCAGGGTAGGCAAAATATGTGCAAGGCAAGTACCTTCCTTTGTCTTTAAACCACCCAAATAATATAGCATCACAAAATAAACAGCCACATCCAAATTAAAACCTGGCTAACAGACTGCTCTTACTTTTAAAATGCCAATACATTTATGGGTTATTTCAATTATTTTAATTTAGTTATGCAGCCCTCATCCCCCCCCCCCAACAAAATGTAACCTTCTTTTGTCTTGTTCCCCTGATGCACTGTCTATGAATTTTAACAACTGCACCCTGTTAACAACAGCAACACAGTATTCCTGCCACAACTTTGTTACTTTTCTGCCAATCATGACAACATTAAGAACTAAACAAGGCTTTGCTGGTGTTCCACTTATTAGCAAAAGGTTTGTCCGTGTTCCATTTTCAACATGCAGTTTGACTTGGTTGCTTCATTTATTTGTTGAAACTTTTTGAATAGCAGCTAAGCTTGGTACCAGTCAGAGGGTAATTTCCAGTCATCTGCTTTGTTTAATACAGCATTCACATTTGGACACTACGAATATAAATAAAACATGAATACAATGAACCATTAGTCTAGCAAACTGATAATGCCAGCAGGGTGAAATGATGAAAAATATCAATAAAAATTAGCAGATTTCTCCCAGCCTCTTAAATTAGGTTAAGCTATTGTGTTCTGTAACTTATTATTCTCAGATGTCAGATAACAAACTGTATCAGAACTCTGGCTGGGGAAAACTATGCAGCAATGCTTTGATTTGGATTTGCCCTTTCCCCCTTGTCTTTGTGTTCATACTCCTTTTGTACTGCAGTATCAGTTTTCACACTTCTGTCTACTTCTTTTCCAGGAACAAGTTTTATGTTTCTCATTTCAAAGAACTCAGTGAGGGTAATGGCAAGGAGGAATAGAAATATTGATTGAAACAGTTTACTTTACACTGGTAGTGTTGGCATCCTGCAGCGACTGAAACATACAAACTATAAATGCTTTGAAAAATCTAATATATTGCTATCAGTGTTATAGTCAAACATTTTGCTATGCATAATGGAAAGAAAGAATGAATGACTGATACCACAAAACTGTGCTCAGACAGTTAGAGAGGAATAATTTAGACTGAAAAACATCTCACAAGTTTCTCTCCAGTCTTCTAGGTACATTTATGTATGGTATATGCTCAAAAATACATCTGTGTAGAATGTCAGCTTTGGACGAGTCAAATCTGTAGTCTAAAACATTTTGTACTTTTTAGTTTTACACCAAATAACTTTTCCATCTCCTTTTAATATTTATCTTTTCATGCTTCTGAATTTACTGAATTAGAGTTTGTTTTTCTAGTTTCAGGATTTCCCATATAGATTTGCATGATGGGTTGCCATTAAATTATGTACTTCTTTCGTTAGCTAACTGAACTGCTATGAGTTCTTCAGACTATGGCTAGACAGCACTTGTCTACAGCTGCATAGCATTTCGCCCTGGGTTGGAGCCTATGACTGAGATAAACCACTGGGTGGTCTTCTTTCTCTGAAGAAATCTGGCTAAGTACAGCCCCCCACCTCAGTGGTTTGAAGCATCCACCTGCACAACACCTGCACAACAAATTATTTGCTGTAATCTGGACTTGCTAACACAAAGGGTCTCCCCAAAGCTTCTTTAAGCTTCTGGAAAGCCTGCTGTCATGCTGTGGTCCACACAACCTTATCTGGCCTTTTCTTCCTTGTCAGGTCAGTGAGGGGATCAGCTATGGTACTATAACTGGGGACAAACTTTCTGTAGTACCCTGCTGATCCTAAGAATGCCCTCACCTGTTTGTTGGTAATAGGTGCAGGCCATGCCTGAATGGCTTCTACTTTGCCAAGTTCTGGCCTGATCTTATCACACCCCACTTTATGTCACAGGTAGTAGATCTCTGCCATACCCACCTTACATTCACTCAGCTTAATGGTCAACCCTACCCTCTGTAGTCTTCCCAGCACTTCCCTGACATGTTGAAGGTGCTCTTGCCAGAAATGGCTGTAGATGGCAATATCATCTAGATAAGCAAGGGCAAACCCTCCTGCTAGGATATGATCTACCAGCCTCTGGAAAGTCACTGGGGCATTTTTCATCACAAAGGGCATCTATGTGAACTCATAGAAGCCAAAAGGAGTCACAAAGGGTGACTTCTCTTTAGCACTGGGAGTCAAAGGCACCTGCCAGTAACCCTTGGTAAGATCAATGTTTGTAAGATACTTAGCCCCACTCAGCTGCTCTAGGTCCTCATCTGTCCTAGGCATAGGGTAAGCATCTGACTCTGTGTGAATATTTAATTTCCTGTAGTTCACACAAACCTTGGTGCTGCCATCCTCCTTTGGCACCAGCACCACTGGGGAGGTCCAGAGACTGTTGGACTATTGAATTACCTCTAGTTCCAACATCTCCTGTATCTCCTCCCTCAGAGTCTGTTTGACTCTCTCAGGCACCCTATAAGGGGCCTGCCTAATAGGCCTTTGGGGTCCTGTATCCACCTGGTGCTGTACCAGGTGGGTGCACCCTGGTTTCCCAGTGAACATGTCCCCAAACTTCTGTAACACTGCTTGGATTTCTTGAACATGTGTAGGAGCACTACCCCTTTCACCGAGGTGTCAGTCCAAGCCTCACTGAGGAGATCAGTCACCAGATCTCCCTCAGAATCCTTCTGCAATCCACTGCAAATGCTCAGCACAAGGGCTTCCCTATCATGGTAAGGTTTCAGCATGTTAACATGGTACAATTTGTGCCCCTGCCTTCTGCCTAGCAGTTCCACCATGCATTTGACATCATTTACCTTTCTTACCATCTTGTAGGGTCCCTCCCAAGCTGCTTGCAGCTTGTTGTGTCTGCCAGGAATGAGAACCATTACCTGCTGGTCCACAGCATACTGTCTAGCTTGAGCATTTCTGTCATACCACATATTTTACTGTTGCTGGGCTTCTGTCAGGTTCTTCTGGGCCAAGCCCATGAGTTCCTTGCGCCTTGTCCTGAGGTTTAGGACATATGCCACAAAAGACTGCTTGTGAGGTTCACACTTGCTTCCCACTCATCATTAATTAAATCTAGAGGGCCCCTCACCCTATGCCCATACAGTAACTCAAAGGGTGAAAAACCTGTGGATTCCTGGGGAACCTCTCTGTAAGCAAACAACAGATGGGGCAAATATTTGTCCCACTCTCTCTTTAACTGGTCTGCAAATGCCTGTAACATGGACTTGATTGTAGAGTTTAACCTCTCAACAAAACCATTAGTCTGGGAATGGTAGCGGATGGTCTTAATATGCTTCACCCCACAGTACTTCCATAGACAAGCCAGCAGATCTGACATGAAATTGGCACCTCTGTCAGTATTTTGTTTGGGAAACTTACCCTGCTGACACTCTCTAACAAAGTATTTGCCACCTTTTCTGCTTGAATGTAGAAAAGAGCCACTGCCTCAGGGTATCGTGTAGCATAATCCACTACCACTAGGATATACTTTCTCCCTGTTGAACTTGGGGTACTCAGAGGCCCCACAATATCCATACCTATGCTTTGAAATGGCTCTTCCATCACAGGCAAAGGCATCAAAGGAGCTCTCACCTTGTTTCCTGCCTTACCTACCTTTTGGCACTGCTCACAGGTCCTGCAGTACCCTGTTACATCTGTGGAAATTCCAGGCCAATAGAAGTTCTGCATAATACGTCTCTTATGCCCATTTGACCTGCAAAGGAAATATCATGGGCTATGGCTAGAACTGCCAGATGGTAGGCTCTAGGCACTTCCAACTGCTGTATTCTCTCACCTCCTAGACCTTCCTCAGGGGTACACTCTATATACAGTAACTCCATGTCCCATTATACAGATTTCCCCTTCCCTTGAGAATCAGATGCCTCCCTAGCTACCTGCCTTAGGCCTTGCAATGTAGGGTCTGAGAGCTGAGCCTTTCTCAACTCTCTCTTTGTAACCCTTCCTAGCTCCCCATCCACAGGAAGTCTGGCAGTGCTGCTGACAGTCAGCCTAGGTATTACTACTTGTCTCTACCTTTGCAGTCCCTCTGTCCAAGGGAACATCAGTACCCACAAGTGTTGTGGCTCACCTTCGGTTTCACTGGTACAGAGCAGCTCCCTCCCTGAAGTAACCACATCACCAGTCCTGGCTGCAAGAATGCAGTCTGTCTGAGCCTCCCCCAGGCAACCAGATCCACATGCTTGTCTCCTAGCCTGACTGCGTGTAACTGCATAAGCACATGGTACTGCCTCATTCAAATCCTTCCCTATCAGGATATCTGCAGGATGGTAGTTTGGTACCCTTGTTGTCTCAAGACAACCTACTATTGGCATTTTGTCTTTCCTACTTACTGACTCCCTCACCTTTTGTTCCCCACCTTGTCTCCATGGACATCTGTATGCCACATGGCCCCACTGGTTGTATTCAAAACATTTAACCCTAGGTCCTGGACATATACCTGGACTAGTGGCTTCTCCTGCTACTGGCAGATTCTGTTGGGCCAGTCTGTGCTGCCCACCATGGGTTCCTTTACACCCATGAGCAGTATTGGGGGTCCCTTTCCTGTGCAGGGATGCCCTGCTTGCTAGGTATAGATCTCCCTTCTTCCCCAACTCATCTGAAATAGCACGTTGTCTATCAGCTAACCAGATCCTCATGTCCTCAGGCAAAGTGCTAAGGGCTTGTTCCCTCACCAAAATGTCTGCCAGTCCTTCAAAAGTGGTGACCTGACATCCACTCACCCAACTATGAAAATAAGTGCTCAGTTCAGCAACATATTCACACACTCTTTCATTTGCCTTGCGTCTATGCTCACAAAACTTTTTCCTATAAGTTTCAGTTGTTAGCTTAAAACATTCTAACAAGTGATTTTTAACAGCAGTATAATCAAAATATTCACAATCAGCAAGTTTAGAAAACACAGTTACAGTTTTACCATGGAGTAAGGGGGTCAGGAACCGTACCCAGAGCCTTTGGTCAACATACTTTTTACATACCCTCTCAAACATATGCATGAAACTATCAAAATTATCCCCCTCTTTAAACTGCAGAAGAAATTTACAGACCTTTTGTGCTTCTGGGGTCCAGTTACTCCCTTCCCCATTACTTCATTGACTCTGGCAAACAGTCAGCATCTACTTTTCATGCTGCCTCTGCCTCTCCTTTTCCTCAGCTTCCAGGGATAGCAGTTTCTCATTCACCTCAGTCTCTCAGCTGCTTCTATTTCCAAATGTCTGGCCTCCAACTCAAGTCTCTTTAGCTCCAGGTGGATTTTAAGTCCTCTGCAGAAAGGTTGAGCTGTCCATTATCTGAGTGTGGTATGTCTCCACTGCCAGGCTGACTGTCCTTCTGGTTGCTGTTTTCTGATGCAGCTGTGACCAAAGCTGCAATCATGTCTGCCTTAGTCAGGTTTACATGCACCAGTCCCCTAGCCTGGCACATCTCAGCCAGCTGGCTCCTTGTCAGCTTTCCCTACTCTTCTGCTGACATGCTGCCTGCTCTCCCTGACTAACTAAGCTAACAAAAGAAATAAAACAATTGTGATCTGAGCTCTGAGAATTCACTGCATGGCTGATTTAGAGCACAAAACACCTTCAGTGATCACTGTACACAAGCTACAAGAATTAATTCTACCCACACCACTACAAGCCAATTAGTATTTGCCAACCAATTCATATGTGGTGTGGATATCCCACCATTGCCAAACAATTAATATGTGATGCCCATGCACTGGCCCAGCAATCAAGGAGCCTCAATCCTCACCACTAACACTAGTGAGGGGCATCCATATAGGGAAAGGATAATAAATACACACACAGTAAAGTACAATTTCCCTTAAGAGCACACAGAGATCACAGTCAGTCTGGGGCTGGTTGCTCCCTTTCTCTCCAGGTCCCCAATAAGACTCCCCACTGACACAGCTATAGGGTCCAGATCTCAGCCTAGTGGGCAAGCTAAACCTTCCAGCACCCTCTCTGTCCAGCCAGTGCTTTGTGTCCCTGCCCGAGTAGCTGACGCACACACTTTGAGATAAGAGTTTATACAACAACACAGACACTCCTGGGGAAGGCTGGCACAGGTTCTCCAGCTGTGCTCCATTTACCCAGACTACATGGTAGAAATCACTGCCACTACCCAGCTAATATTTATCAGCTACTCAAAGGCCCTTATGAAGGGTTTCCAATATTGTTATCCAAATGGTAAGTGCAACCAGATGGTCGAGACTTATTTGGAGTGACTTGGTACTGTATCACTTTATACATGCAATGTACTCTTAGAGCTTAAATTATCTCTACACAAAACAGTCACAGTTGAAAGGTTTAATAATATTTAATAATAAATAATAAAAACACAAGATAATATTTCTTACTACACTGTGCTAGTCAAGGGTTCAGAGATCACAGAGAAATACTTAAAATAATACCATAGAAAAGTTCTGACATCACAGAAAAACAAACTAGTCTAATCTTCCTATTTCCTAGCTATATCTAAGAGAAAACACAGTTTTAAAATACTACTTACATCAAGACACAGGCAGAGATCTGGTGAGTTGGATGTTCTCAAGACAATTGCTCTAATGCTTTTATTCTTTCTGTCCTTAAATTGATAACACAGTACCACTGATTCATTTCAGATTACATCATTTCTTTCTGGCTCCCAGGCTGACAGATTCTCTGAGGTTAATAGCAGCTGGTGAGGAAGCCAGAACAATAAAAGAATTTATACATGCAAATTCTAGCAATTAACTCTCATCTCAAGTCAATAGCCAGGATTCCTTCATCCAGACATATTGGCTCCAAGTCTTGACATCAAAAAATGTACTTATTAGCTTTGTTACAGCAGAGTGCACTGTTGTCACATTTTTGCAGTTCCACATTTAACACCATTTTTTCCCATTTAAGAGAACAAGACTGTGGCTTATATTAATAGTTACAAATGAAAGAATTATCTACAAAATTCTATCTGGCTAGGCTGGCAGCCTTCACCTGTCTTCACACCCCCACATCCCCCCTACTTAAATATACCAAATCCAAGATCACACCACAGTGGAGGAAATGGCAAAGTCCCAAAAATGGCCCAGTGATTTTTTTCCCTAGGAAAAAATCGCTGTTCCGTGCTTTCAGCATTTTGCCATTTCGCATAAACACATTCAACAAAACAACGTTCACAACTTTAACCATTCCCTTAAATAATAGGAACCCAATTAGAATACTATTTAAGAACTGTCCCTGATTTTAGCCCTTTATCCTCCTACTATTCTTGGTATTGTCCACAAGGTTTGAGCAAAGAAATCAAGAGGTATGTTCTGAATACCCTCTTTTTTGATCATTTAAAATCTGTGATGTCTTCACTTGCTGATGTAATCATCTTAACAAGACAAACAGATGTTAATCAGTGCTGCAAACAAGCATAACTAGATAAAATTCCAGAACAGCACAGCTAGCTGGTGAAAAGCTCACTTATATGGTCAAATAACTGAAAGGCCTAATATTAAAATAACAGTATGAAGCAAAATACACAACTAAATATTGAGAGGAATCAAAGCTGCACAATAACAGATGCTAATAACAGCACTATTCACTAACAAATAACCAGAAACATTCAGATGGCAAATCTCTAAGACTTATTTTGAGTCCTTTGGTTCATACTTGTATTTCATGTGCAGACCCAGCAGTTGAGGGACCAACACTTTTTCTTATATTTCACAAAAGTACACTAGTAGGAACGATGCTGAATCTGCACTGAAGGAACACCCTGGAAGACTAATTGGTTGAGTGTTGAAGGGCACAGCTGGACTTGTTCATTCTTCATATAATTCATCACAGAGTGTAGAACTGTATGGTTATCATGGATGAGCAGTAGAAGTGTGCTCTGATACTCACTGCTTCCTGCTGAAGCTCTTAAAAGAGAAAAGAAAGTCAACTGCAGATTCAGTGTATTCACCCGAGGGCACATCTTTGGAAAATGAAGTAACAGGCTGTTAATAACATACATAATGTCTTGCATAATGGTCCTGTTAGAAAATGATAGGCACACAATAATTCATTTTCATTTTTTATATATTCTGATTTTGTTTACCAGGTTTGTCCAACTGAGTTTAGTCATAAATCTCCTTTTCATTGCAGGCCCATGGGGAAAAGCTCCAACACATTACAGACATTTTTAAATAGTCATTTAGTAATTGTCTGAACAGACATTAAGAAATACACATTAACAATTGCACATACATTTGATGATTAGATTACATTCATATGAAATAAAGGCAAGTATTACACTATAAAAGATACTTATGCATTTACCAGATGTTGAACATTGAACATTTGAAGAGCATTTGAAGAGGTGTATAAGTGAGTTTGACAAACAGATCTTCTGATTAGTGCTTAGAAATTGAAAGAAATGGAAGTGAGGGAAGGAACTTCAGTAGTGCAGAAAATGTTAATATTGTAGCTAAGAGATAGTGTATTAATTAAGTTCAAAGGCGGTTGTTTATGTCAGAGACAATAAGCCAAAATAAACCAAGACAGCCATTGTATCATCCTCACACATCCACATTTTTTAAATATGCAGTGTCACCTAAAACCACCAAATGGGCCATCAGCTTGTCATGATGGTGGGGTTGTGTGCCCTTTTGAATCTTGGAGCTACAGTTTTAGAGCCTTGTACTTATATAGCCACTTACTTGATGAAATGGCCTGGTGAGAGGGCAGACAAAAAAAAAATTTGCAAAAGACCATCATGAATAATTTTTCATTGTCTAAAAAGACTTTACCAGGATTAGAGCTGCAGGGTTCCACATAGTGTCCACATTCAAGTTGTTGATAGCTAAGTCAAACATGCAGCCTGGCCATGCTCAGCCCAAAATTGTTATGAAGAGTCAGCTTGTGAGATCACCACCTCAAGTCACATGCTCCTTGAAAGAGGTTCCAGACAGGTGTATTATGTCCTTTTGTGAAGAACTTACAGTTAAGAGTTTTTCCTCTATGGATGAAATATTATTTTAAAATAATTATTTTAAAGTCAAAGAGAAGAAACCTCTTGCAGATGTTTGCATTTATGCACAAATATCTGCACCAAGTTTTTCAGCCTTCATAGAGAAATTGGTTGAGGGACTTGAGAGCTGTAGCTTACCAACTCTATTGACTACTGTGTATTGTTGGTACAGAGGTATCTTGGGCCAAAGATTGAAGACATACTTTATGGTCATGTCATCAAACCTGATGCCATTTATTCTGGATATGTAGGCAAGAAAAAGGGTGGGGACCTCAGATGATTCCTACTTGGTAGTAAGTTAGATTCACTGGACAGTGCATTCACTAGATAGATCTGGGAGTGCCTAATGAGGCAATAGGATCTCATCACCATTTCTACTGAAGTGTAGTGAGCCAGGCAAGGTAAGGCAACAATTTTGTAAGACTCATCTGTATAAGATGAGTTTAACTCCTATGTCTAAGAATACTTAGAGTATTTACCACATGAGGTAGGGGCACACTGTGTCAGAAAGGACCATGTTAAAACTGCAGACAGTGAAGTAGCAGTATGGAGGTTTTTCAAGAGGGTGGTTACTGTTTGTTATAGCGATTACCTAGGACCCTGATGAGCACTAGCAGTGAGACAGGTTATCCAGATGATGAAGGTGATCTTCCTAACAATGACCGTGGAGATCTCTCCTTATTTTAGTGAGAGGCATTAACAGGCCAGGACTGCAAGCAGTCAGTCTTGTTTGTGACAGTGCATTTTGGACATGGGAAGGGCTTGGAGAAATCATTGGTAAAGGCTATCAGCTAGTACCAAAGATGCCCTGAGAAACCATTTGGTACTTCAAGTAGGCCATGGTAAGTAATGGCAAGGAAGTGCTGACTCTTGCTGGAGAAGATTGCTGGAAGCTAAGAGGAATATTTTTGAGGGACGTTTTAACTTGCTAGACATGGTATCCTCTCAGGGGACAGTGCTTTAGATTTATAGTGGGTTAGGGTCTATCCCTAAAGCTAAAGTTACTACAGTGGTTGGACTTCCACACACTGGTAAAGCTGTAAGTGTGGATGAGATCTGATCATAGATGTTAAAGTTGCCAAGTTGTAGCTAATATGCCCTTCAATGCTTAATGCAGTGTGGGAACAATACTTACAGACTTTCAAAATAGGATGATTGACCCCATCTTTAAGGAAAAACAATGGTATGCTCCAGCTATAGGGAGCTCAATCTCCTCAGCCTTTATGGAACAGCCTTTGTTAGCATGAACTCCAACAAACAGATGAACTCTGATTCCACAGGTACACTCCAGATTCTGTCCTACTATGGAAGAGAGAATCAAGTATCTGACCTAGAATATTTGCTGGAAGAATCTTGGGACCTTGTTAGTACAATCTGTGGTTGTTTTGCACTCTTGGAGAAGACCTCTGACTGTGCTCTACCATGTGTAGATGGTTGTCCTGTAGCATTGTGGGATGGTACTATTACTGCTGCAATTTTTTCCCTAGGAATACAATGAACATTGTGTTTGATTTCTTTACATTAAGTCAAATTCTTTTAAGAGAGGTCACAGGTTTCACTAAGGGTGCATTCTGTTCCGACTTTTGTTTTTGATTATCATGGAAAGTTTATCAAGATGTAGCCAAGTTTGGACGAGGACAAATTGGAGGATTTGATATGACATCTGTGTTGTTTGCAAATTATGCTTCCTTTTTGGTCTCATCTGTCCATAAGCTGTGACAAGTACTACTAGGTTACTTGCTCAGTCTTATAAATAGAGACAATTCACTGGTGATTGCAAAGAGACCGAGATAACCACACCACCACCATATCTGAAGTCATGATACTCCCCAGGAAAAGAATGGATTATCCTGTTCAGGCTAGGGTGGCATCCTTACTGGAAACCTATTAAGGAACTTGGTGTCTAATTCATGAGTGATGCGATGAGGTGTTGTAAGACTGACCAGTGTACTTGGACTGGAGCCTCACTTTGGTGGTCACTGGACATATCAATCAGTGATGGTGATGTCTGAGTTCAATTTTCAGGCAAAACTCTCCAGTTATTCTGGAATCTACATCCCCATCCTCATCTATGATCATAAGCTGTAGATAGTGAGAAGCAAATAAATAAATAAATACATGTGGGGTGTGTGTGTGTGTGTGTGTGTGTGTGTGTGTGTGTGTGTGTGTGTGTGTGTGTGTGTGTGTGTGTGTGTATTTCATAGTACTGTTTTTGAACAAGTACCTCTCTCTGTTCTGTAATTATTACAGTACTAAGAATATTTATACTTTTATTTATTGACATAGTGTAATGCATTGTAATGTTTACTGTACATTGTGTTAGCTAAATAGTTTTCAACTGCTTAATTGCTTTATAGTTTTACTTCATTATTATTCATGTTACTACAGGTCCTAGTGGCCAGTTGTCCTTTTTGACCTAACTTTATAAGCCCAGTTTGGTATTTGGAAGTTAAGCAATGCTGCCTGTGTATTGGGTCATTTCTTTTCCCTGCAAACCATTGCTGCTCCCCATTAAATTAGTGCTACTAAATTAGTTGATGATTAACTCCAAGTCATAATCACTACCAGTTTGCTTGTTCAGCCATGTAATGGAGATGACCTTGTACAACGTCATTTCCCTAATTAGCTCTGGTCCTTTGTTCAAAGCTGGTACTCTGGTGGCTGCACTGATTCCTTTTATTTAATTTATTTTATTTTTTAACCATATACTATAAAATCACACACACAAATTGTAGTATCTCAGCTCCTGTTTGTAGATTATTGGCCATTAGCTGCTATTCTGCTCATGTAGCTGTTGTATGAAAACATAAATTTTATCTAGGCAATAGATTTTGTTTTGGTATAGTATAGTTCATTGTAACTCCTCTTGCTGTTATCGTTAGAATCCCTCAACATGTATATGGACTGGGATTTTCTTGCCCTTTTGGATGATGATGCACGCAACCTAATTTTTCTGTATTACATGCAGTAGCAAGGCCCTAAACAGCATTACAATCTTATTCCCAGCTGCTCTTAGGTCACCACAAATTTTCTCAGTTTTATGGGCCTCAGTTTCAGTAGCACTCAGTAACATTTAATTGTACATGCCAATTTTCTGTTTTCTGCTATAATATTTTGCAAATCCTTGCGTATATTCATTCCTGTTCTGTACTGGATTACTAAAGTCATTCCTGATGCCTGCTCAAAGAGCCTACTTTATTTAGTCATTTACTGTTTGGTAACTAGGTAGGTGGACTGGTCTAAAAACCCTTTGCAGCCATGACCAGAACTTTAACCATATCTCTCCTATAGTCTAGTCTGTCTTTCAAAACTTGTCTTCCCTACAATCTCTACAGATTCATGGAGGAACTGTTCACTTTTATTATTGCACACTCTTTAGTGCCAGGGTTTCTCATACCAACTTATTAAGTTCTGCTAGCCCAACACTGCAATCCTATCACTGTCTATCCATCATGCTCTCTTATCATTTGCATTCATCCTTTCCTCCACCTTTCCATAACAACTGACACTTTCTTTAGCATCTGATGTGCAATGGCTATACAAGGTGCAATCTATGGTGACAGCAGAAACATTTGCCAAGTTTGGTCAATGTGAATCTCCATCTATCTACAGTGGAAGCATGCACATTCTCCTCTGAGCTCTATAACTTCTTACCCTTTTCCCTACACACTGCTTCTTATGGCTTTATATTCATAAGACTACAGCAATCTACTCAGTCTTTGCAATTTCCCATGACTTAACCATCACGTACTAACAAGCTGACCATTGTATTCCTGTCTTTCTCCATCCCACTCATCTATCCATGATGCCATCCAGTTATCAGCCATATTAATGTAATGGATTTTGACGTTACTTAAGTATTTATGGCAAGACTGCCACCCTACTCAGTCACTCCAGAATTTTTAATTTTACCTCAGCATGTTTTTTTTTTGTTTTAACAGATCTCTGCATACAAATGTTGGTAACAGCTTATTCTTGCTTTTGCAGTCACCCCCCCCCCACCATACTGATCCTTTTAAATTGTCACTTATAATCCTTATATTAGAATACTATATTTATATCCCCCCATATTTTTGGGGATAAACTCTTGGCTAGGCTTGTAAGAGCCCCAGGGCCATTAGCCTAGTAACCCCCTATGATGCTATGATTAATGGTATCTGTTTAATCCAGTGCTGTGATTCACTTTCACTTATCTCCTAATATCTGTACCATTTAGTTGTACTACTTCCCTTATCCCTTAGGATCCCACCATAAGGATTATAATGCCTTAGGATCCCACCATAAGGATTATAATGGCAGCTTAATCCTATACTGGTAGTCATCTCCAACTGCCCTTCTCATTTGTTCACATCCTGATGGCTTACTTACACACGTAAAAACTGCTAATTCCTTTTCATGCTATCCTTCCATTATCTGTCTTGGTTTTCATGTAAAGGTTAAGATAGCAGCTGAATCCTATGTTAGTGGCCGTCTCCCATTACCATTCTCATTTGTTAGTTCACTTACATAATTTGTTCATAATGAACTCCTTTCATTGTACTTTTCTCCTTATCCCTCTTAATCCCCAACAATTTAATACTGTGCTAATGGCAATTTATAATTTTCTGTTTCACTTATTTTCACCCTAGTAGCTCAAGTTCTCCTCTAAGATTATGGTGGGAGCTTCACCTTATGTTATTTGTCCTTTCCTATTATCTAGAATCTTCTCATGCTTCCTTTATTCTCTCACTCTTACTATCTCCTAAATATCTTTCTCTTCACCTTCTTCTGATCAGCCACTTCACTCTCTCCACTACAACTATGACTGAGAGCTCACTGTCTGCTTTCTTTGCATAATGATATCCATTCCTACAATGTCAACTCCCACAACATATCCTCTCTCTACTACTAGTTTTCAATTATACTGCTCTTTCCTCTGCTGTTTCTTGGCAGCACTTGCCTTCTTATTGCTTATAGCTCATACTCCAAACCACCCTTTCCTCACCCCTGTAATTCATAGTCTGTTTGTATTGAAAGGTCTGCTTTACATAGCTATGTGTTTACATTTAAGTATATTTTGGCAGAAGTGCTTCACTATGCATAATGAAAGTTCCTCTGCCTGTGGTATGTAACTACTCATGTGGCAGTTGGATTGGGCCCCTTAGATGCTCCAATCACAGGGCATTATTATTTCGACCCCTAGTCACTACTGTAGGCATAGAACACAGGACTTCTACTTACAGATGTGGAAGGCAAGCACTTTACCTGTTGAGATATCCTGGCATCACTGCTATGAGCAAAATGTTAAGCAAGTAAAAATCACATAAAATATAAATACATTACAATGGTCAGCTGCCAGAAATAACAGAGAGGCACAGATGTAATGACAGGTGGAACACAGTCCCCGCAATGAAGCTGTCACATATTGTAACTACAAATGTGTGTGGCAAGTAATTAGGCTGTGACCCTGATCAATCAATACACATTTCACCCAAAACACATTTGGTTGAATCACAGTTCAAAGAAAACTGTATAAGGCTTTAGACAATTCCTATAGGTGTAGATTAAGGTCCTAGGATTGTAGGACTTTCAAGGAAAGTTAGTCTAAAACACTATTTGCAACTTGCCAATGCCCACCACAGAGCTGGATTACGCTCAAATGGAGCCCTGGGCAGAGTAATGAAATGCCCATCCCGCCAGTCATACCAATATCCCATTACTTGGCTGTATCTCCTCAGTTGCCCCAAAACACTGTTCGGACCTATCAGTATGCATACTCTTTATTTTATATATTTACAGTGATCCCAGAGATTTGGATTTAATTTAAAAATGTTATTGCAAATTTTACAGCGAAAACACTGACAAAACAGACTCACAGTGAAAACAGACTTAGCATGAGCAACAGCAAACTTATCTTCCTTGAATATCACGTTTATTGAAAATTCATCTGGCAACTTATTAAACTGCGAGGTGGGATGGGACTCATAGTCAAACAGCATATAATGAAGCACTAATGAGAGTCTATGTGAAGGGCACAGGAATTCAAAAGACAAACTTGCAATGCATTTGCTAACAGCTTGTTATGGCTCACAGCATCCAAGAGTCCCTTTTTAGGGGCAGCCTCGGAGCACTGTCTGGTGAAGTGACCTAGCCAGAGTCATACAGTAGAAAAAAGAGGGCTGAGGAAATCAAACCCTGCACTACAAAATCAGCTCATAGCCTTACTCATCTGCACAAAGTACCAGACAAACTGTTGTAGCCCAACACTGTCCATTTTCACATCTGTCTTAACTGTAAAAAAAAAAAAAAAACACAATGTTATTTGAAAATGTATTCACAGTTAAAATATTACTAATAGACATCCTGTTGTCAATTTTATTCATGACCAAATAATAAGAACTCTGTCAACAATCCAAGAGAAATCTCATATGATGATGCTCCTATTTACTACATTTGATTCCTTTCTTTACATCATAACTACCGTGAGTTGCAAGAGTCAAGTATTTATGCAGGCATATACACACAAACACACCCATAAATTATGGCTACTTTCATGACTGTACACAACATCTGCTTAAGAACATGTGAATGAATTTATTCTTACATAATGGGGCAGGAATGTATCTCAGCTCACTGGTGTCAAACACATACATTGGAACACATGCACTCCCCCACCTCTGCCATCACAACTTCCTAGCTCAGATCAGAGACAAATATCCAAAAATCAGAAACAGATTTCCTTTTTTTCTTATATACTTAGAAAGTTGTTAGAATAAAACATGGTGTATTAGCAAGCATTTTGAGAAATATACAAAGTCTGAAACTCTTGGCTATTACTTAATGACTACAGTCTACAATTTGCCATAAAACCACAAATTTGTACAAGAAATGGACAAAATAACTCTGAATGTCTTTGCTCATGAATTCTGAATAACACCAAAATAATGAGGGGACAAAACCCAAATTTAAATACCATTTCCTTTTATCTGTTTGCTAACCAGGTGCACACACTGTACAAACTGATCATTTTCATGGATAACCTGGGAATATTGTCTGAGTGACCTGCTCAAAGGAACACAGAAGGCAAACAGAGACAGAAGGCTTCATACTCTGTAATTTTGACTACACAAAGCAGTTTGTTAACAATTCAGAGCATTAAGTGCCAGACAATTGTAATGGAATTGAAATGTATTTTCTGAATAACAATAACTATGCAACTCTAATGACTGGTATTAATGACTGTAATCCAGAGTGATTTATCTGAAAATATGCTTTTATTTTTTTTGTGATTATTGTGGAAGGAGGGCACATCCTGGCTGCAGTGACCATAATGGAGTTGTCAGAAATCATCCTGGCTGGAGGGCATATCCTGGCTGCAGTGATCATATCTGGCTGGGGGGCAAACCTTGGCAACAGTAACCATTGAAAAGAGAGGGCAGAAATCATCCTGGCTAACACACACACACACACACACACACACACACACACACACACACACACACACACACACACACACACACACACACACACACACACACACACACACACACACACACACACACACACACATGGATACACATGCTAACACATGGTCATGGTCAAAACAACACGCACACAACTCCATCTTGCACAGAACTTGAGATGTCTCCCTTTGCTGCATTGATTTCACCTCGCACTGAAGTAAGAAACTAGAAGAAGGTCACACACAGAGCACCTGAGTAACAATGAAAGAGTCTGAAAAGTTACATACAGAGAAGTGGAGTTTGTAATCAGGGATTTCATTTATTTATTTTTTTAAGGCCAGGCAAGGTTACTTTGTACTAGAAATACGGCAACAGAAATATAACTGCATGGTATATGTTAAACTAATGTTACTGTGTGTGTGCAAGACAACCCCAAGCTTCACAGGCTGTGACTGGAAGTCACATGATCACTTGCATCACTTTGCATGTCTAAGCTGAGCAGGCAGAATGCACCTCATGGGTGTTTAGGTGTGTTTATAGCACCAGACAGACCTTTCTGTAAGGATCTCCTCATTTGTGAGACATGTAGATTAATCAGTTCAGAGGCACTCATGAGCGGGGGGCTCATTTGCATAATTATTATGCCCAAAGGCATGAATCAGCAATGCATGATTGGCTGCATTAAGCCCCATCATGCTACAGGCAAAGTCATAGTGTTATAGCAGGAGGATAAGCTGCAGGTGTTTTCATTAAAGAATACTATGAAACACTGAATTCCAACTTGCTTAAGGCATGTGCACATTTCTTCATGGTAGTACTTACAGATACCAACACATTAGTGTTTATAGCTGCAAATACAGGCAGAGTGTTGTGTACAAGGGATATTAAAATTAATTGGAGACATATCCAGCACTAATTTTGCAGTACAGCTCTTAAAGTAGGCAGGCCAACCTTGAGCTAGGACAAAATGGAGCATATCATTGCAGGTGTATAACATATGTGCAGCCACATGTGGCTGGAAAGCAACAGAAACATAAAAATGGCACAATGACCATCTAGGAGTAGTGAGGGAGAAAGAATTAATTTGTAATGTGCATGATGGAAATTGGCCAAAGCATAACATAACTTTTGATGTCCCTACAACATGGCAAATGGGACAATGCACACATGGCAGCATTCAATGTGAAGTAGATGTGGAACACTTTCACAGTGGTGACTTGCAAGATGTAAGCTTGTGTGTTGTGGGTTTGGGAAGGAAATGTTAGCACTGGTGATTGCAGGCCTGTCAGTGTTGGAAGGTTATTGGTGGGTTCTTATGGGTATGATTAACAACTCCCAGTGGAATATACAGAAAAGCAGGTATAGAGTAAGGTATTGAGTGAGTAGGACAGTTGGCATTGCCATGGTGATATGATGTTTCCTCACACTTGTGGCAATATGCTTAGCAAGGAGAAGCACGGGAAGAGCAATGCCTCCAAAATAAGATGAGTAGAAAGAGCAAGTCCTCTGATGTGGAGAATGAGGTGCTTCTGTGGGTCCTCCATCTCCATGGCAAGTGGATCTAAAGGCAGGATGTTACTGACCAGCCCTACTGTGTTCATGTGTAGCAGGATCTTGTGGCTCATATCAGTGCTGTCAGTGGCCAGGGCTGCAGTTAAGAAAAGGTCAGGTATAGGGCCACAGACATTACACTAGCTGCTAAAACCAGGCTGTCCACCTGGTACAGGAAAGCAGGGCAATAGGAGGGGGACCATTAGTGGATCAACATTTGATGGAGATGGAGGACCTTTTGGGCTCTGTCAGAGGGGCAATCAATTCTTCACAGCCATACTGTGTGGTATTGGCCATTGGAGGTGAGTTGCAATGTGTCTCAAGAATATCTATTGGAGGTGTCACAGGCAGTATTTCCATGCCAGTTTTACAGTATGTTTGCTTTCAATTACTCAGATACTCACTGCACATTTCATTAATGTTGTATGTTTTGGGTACTATAGGAACATCAAGGATACAATCTCCACTGGCATATGCATAAGGTAAGATATTACTCAGTATTGTTGGTACTGTGAGTAATTTACAGGTGATGGGTTATTACTTATACTGGCCTTTGTGCTTTGTTGTGTTCACAAGTGAATTTCTGTCTAGCAACTCCGCTATGGAAGTTCTACCATTTGATATCAGAGGATCAACTGACACTGATAATGATGGTGGTGATCAGCTTGTATTGTTACAGAGTACAGTGTGGGTGATGGACACAGAAAGTGTGGCCACTGCATCCCCAAGTCAGGCCATGGCAACATTATCTGTGCCTGCAGATACTCAAGAAAAATACAGCACACAGGGAGGAAAGGCTGCTGTGGATACTCACTGTTAGGGCAATGTGATGCCCCCTATTGGCCAATAACCAATGTCTGCTGTACGATCCATAGTGTGTTAGGGGTGAACACATGGGAGTGGGTAATGGTGCTCTTCAAAGAAATGAGTACTGCTATCCCTTGAACTAGCTGTGTCAGTGGGTGTGACCAAAAGTATGTGCAGGCCCATTGCGGTGGCAGAAGCTACAGCCAGCACAGCCTTTTCCAAGCTGATATAGATAATTTGGGGTGTGAGAGATGAGCTCAGGGAATGCATATCACATATGTGTGACAGTTTTGATAGACTCAGTCATATAATGGCATTAGTACTGTCCAGCAGGCTCTGACCATGCAGCCTAAGCACATAATCCAAAATGATCATGACTTATGATAAAGTATAGTTTTATCCCTTTTCTTTCTTATTCTGTACATTGCTGATGGGGGTCATCATCTAGGTTTCCAGAGCATAGCTGGCATCACTAATAAGATGGTCCTGGAGAAGTCACCCCTCAGCAACTACAATTTATTTGCCTTTGTTGACCATGATAGTCTGACTGGGCAGACCTATTTTTCAGTGGAGGGCCAAAGCTGCATATAATTCAAATCTAATACAATGTGACATAGTCTTCTGCTGCTGACAGAGCTGATTTGCACAATGCTTTGTTTAGATAAGTTTACACAAGTTCCATTGTCTAAGACAGGCAATAAACATCTTGATGGAAGTCATTAATATAGCTTCTAATGATATGGATGTTTGCTTACAGACAGTGCACTGACAGTTCCTTTAATACATTTTCATGGTTTAGGACACATTTGTAAAGGCAGAAGTTATGTAGGAAAATATAGTAGGAGATCTGGATGAAGAGATAAGTAGAGATAGACAAAAATGTTGTACGGGATTTAAAGAAACAGAAAAAGAAAAAAAGTGTGTGTAAACTAAAATAGTAGTGGAAAGTGTGTGATGATTATAGTAGTGGAAGGTGTGTGAAGAGTACAGTAGTGAAAGGTTTGTGATGAGTATAGTAGTGGAAGGTGTGTGATGAGCATATTAGTGAAAGGTGTGTGAAGAATAGAGTCGTGAAAGGTGTGTGATGAGTATAGTAGTGGAAGGTTTGTGATGAGTACAGTAGTGAAAAGTGCATGATGTTTATAGTAGTGGAAGGTGTGTGAAGAGTATAGTAGTGGAAGGTTTGTGATGAGTACAGGAGTGAAAGGTGTATGATGTTTATAGTAGTGGAAGGTTTGTGAAGAGTATAGTAGTGAAAGGTGTGTGATGAGTATATTAGTGAAAGGTGAATAATGAGTATAGTAGTGGAAGGTTTGTGATGAGTGTAGTAGTGAATGGTGTATGATGTTTATAGTAGTGGAAGGTGTGTGAAGAGTATAGTAGTGAAAGGTGTGTGATGAGTATATTAGTGAAAGGTGAATAATGAGTATAGTAGTGGAAGGTTTGTGATGAGTATAGTAGTGAATGGTGTATGATGTTTATAGTAGTGGAAGGTGTATGAAGAGTAGAGTAGTGGAAGGTGCAGGAGTATAGGTTAGGGAGTATAGGTTAGGGAGGGGAGGACAGAAGGTTATAAGCAGAGGTAGCAAGTAAAACATTTGAAAGGGAGAGTGAGTCAAAGATCATGAAAAATATCAGACCGGTGCTGAGCATGAGCAGGACCATAAATCCTTCAGATGTTTCAGGCTGCTTTTGAAGTCCACAGTTTGTCTGATAGTTTCATTTTCAGGGATAGTGTTCCATACTTTGGAGACATGACAAGAATAGAGTGAGTCAATCCCTGAATTATGTGGCTTAGATGTAATTAGTAGGAGTTTATTGTCAGAATGAAGGTCTTTAGTAGGGAAGTAAGGGAGTAGAGTATTTTTCAATGATGGACATTTGTCTGGGAGCTGTAATAGCTTGTAAACTGTAACTGGCTTTACTTTCTAGGTTCATAGGTAGGTACTAGTCTATTGGCCCTAGGGCCTATATAAGCCTAGCCAAAAAGTTACCCTGGCTTTTGCCACCCAAGAAAATTTCCTATTTCCCATCCAATCATCAAGATTTTTCTTGAAGAGTGCTAATGAGGAGCTTTGTTTGATATAGATAGGTAGTTTGTTCCAGAATATGGGAAGTCTCTATCCCTCCAGCATGTTCTGTTTACTGTGGTGACAAGGTTTAGGTCCCTAGAGCATGTAGCATGGAGAGATTGGGATTTCTTTAAGTGGAGCATGTCCAACAGCTCTGGGTTTGACATGGCTTTGTATGTTAGGCAGAGATTGCCTCTGAGTGGGCAATATGCAATGGAGTAAAGCTGGAGTTTTTTGAGACGGTCTGTGTAGGGCATCTGTTTGAGGCTGGTAATCCTCTTTGTGAGGTATTTCTGTGTCCTTTCAGTTGTTGTAGATGTCTTGTGAGGTACATACCAAAAGGGGCGTTGTACTCTATTCTATAATGGGTCTAATGAGTGATGAGTAGAGGGGAACAGTGACCTCTTTTTTCCTGGATGAGAAACCTTTTGTGATGTGGTGTGCCACGTAGAAGGATTTCCTGACTACTGTGGCAATGTGATTATCAAAGGAGAGACTATTGTCCACCTGTGTCCGAAGGTCTCTTATCATACTTTTGGTGTTAAGTAGACTACTGCCTATGTGGTATTTTATGGGTACAGAGTTTCTACCAAAAGGGATGACAGTGCACTTTTTGGCACTGAGCTTGAGGCCAGGGCTTTGACACCAGGCATCTGTCTCAGTGAGGCCCTTTTGTAGGATGTCCACATCTTTAGGAGTTTTGATTATGCTTGTAGTTTGCAGTCATCTGCAAACTTCATTAGCCAAAGACCTTCTGTGTTAGCCTGTACTTCAGAGAAGTAGTTGCCAAACAGGAAAGGACCCAGGACTGAACCCTATGATACTCCACTTGTCACTGGTCTGAAGTCGGATTTGGAGTCTGTTACTTTCACAGTGTGGGTTCTGTAGGTGAGCCAGTTGGCAACCCATCTTGTGACATAGGGATTTATACCTAGTTTATTGAGTTTATCTATAATTCCAGAGTGGGGGATGGTGTCAAAAGCCTTGGCGAGATCTAGATAGGCTGTGTAAACCACCTTACCCTCATCTACAGCTTTGGTGACTGCTTCAAAGAAGTCTATCAGGTTTAGGAGACATGATCTGCCTTTTAAAAACCTGAACTGGGTGGGGTCCAGAGTTTGGAGATTACCAATGTCTTTGTTAATAAGTTCCATGATGATATATTCCATGGCCTTGCAGACCAGGCTCATCAGGCTAATGGGGCGGTAGTTACCGGGGTCTGTGGTGACCCCATCTTTGTGGAGTGAGATAACCATCACTGTGCACCATTCAGTGGGCACAAAGCCTGAGGTGAGGCTATGATTGAACATGGTACTTAGGTGGAGTGGCAGTTTGTTCTGTAGTTCATGTAGAACACAGCCTGGGATGTGGTCAGGTTCCATGGATGCTGTGTTCATGGCTTTGGAGAGTGTGTTTTTTACCTGTGCAGCTGTGATTACAGGAACATTGCATTTTTCCAGTATAGAGATGAGCCCTTTAGGGGGTGAGAGGGGAGTAAAGTTAGCACTGAACCTATCTGTCAGGATGTTGGCAATATCAGTTGGCTCTGTATATTTAGTGCCATTGTGCTGTAACTCAGAGCAAATCTGAGTGTTGCCATTGAGATTATTGACACAGTTATAGAATGCTTTGTGGTTGTCTTTAGAATCAGTGATGATTTTGTTTTTGTAACTAGCTTTGGAGGATTTATGGGGGATCTTAGCGTCTTACTGAGGCTGACCAGGGAGTTCCTCCAATCATGGGATTTTACTCCTTTTTGCAACAGTTTCTTTTTTCTGTTGTAGAGTTTGTTTATGGCAGGAGACCACCAGATTGGCTTCCTTTTTTTGGAGGATAGCATCTTGGTTCTGTTAGGGATAGCACGATCCATGCACTTGTGTAAGTGATTATAAAGTGCATTTGAGTAGGATTCAACAGTTGTACCTCTATTGTCCATCTGCATGGGTGTCATGAAGTTTGCCATTTCTGTCTTAAGAAGCGTGAAGTTGGCTTTGGAGAAATGTTTTACGGTGGTTTCCCTAATGGGGGTTGGGGGCGGGATGTGGATGTCTAGGGTGATTAGCTTGTGGTTGGATCTGACCAATGAGGAATTGACCTCTGGTGTGGAACACCGGTCGCCCATGTTGATAATGACCAGGTCTAGGATATTGGTGCCCCTGGTGAGGGTGTGGATAAGTTGATCCAAGGCATTGGAATTTATGAATTCCAGAAAATGTTGAGCAAAAGAGTTGGTACATGAGTAGTTTTCCCAGTTAATGGTGGGGTAGTTGAAATCACCCATTATTAGGGTGTTGGGTTGTACCCTAATATTTTCCAGTGTATCAAGAAATGAGAAGTGGAAATCCTGGAGCATGGTGGGGGATCTGTAGCAAGCTACAATTTGGATTGCGGTATTGTCCAGAGTTAGCTGTACTTGGATAATCTCAGATGCATTATGTTGAGTAACTAGCCTGGAGGTGTGGATATCCTTAATGAATATGGACACGCCTCTGCCTTTAATGTTTCAGTCCAGGTTAGGTGTCTGAAAGGTGTGGTATGAATTATAGCTTGATAATGCAGGGGTGCTCTCTGGAGCCTTGAACCAGGTCTCTGTCACTGCACAGATGTCGATGTTCTCCATTTTATGGAGTGCCTCGAGTAAGTGCATTTTGAGGTTTACACTTCTAGCGCTGAGTAGCATTACTCTCAGATTTGGCTTGCTTGTACCTGTTATGGTGGTGAATTTGTCATTTGAACCTTGCCTAAAAAAGGCACTATAGAGGTGACAAGAGCCTTAGCCAGTATCCAGCATCCCAAGGGTGACAGGTGCAGGCCATCTCTGGCAAAGCATTGTGGTCTGTCGATCATGTCATCCCAGGCAGACAGATACTAGATCCCTTTAGAATGAAACCAGAAGCTTAGCCAATTGTTGAAGTCAATCATTTTGTCCTTGTACTGTGGTATCATTCTGGGTGATGGCAGGATGCTACTCATACCTGCCTGGGTTACAAGATTGGAGAGCTCCTCAAAGTCTCTTTTCATGTAGTCCAGGGAGGTACATCTCAGGTCATTCATACCAACATGAACAATGACACAGTCATATTTGTACTTGTTGTGGAGAGAACTGAGTGTGTGCATTATGTGGTGGATCCTGGCACCCGACAGGTAGCTGACAGTAACTTTCTCCTTATTTAGCCTGGTGAGTGGAACAGCAGTGTGCCTGACTATAGAGTCACCTACGACTAGAGTATTGGGTACATTGTTATGCCTTATGGGCTGTGGTTGAGTGGCACACTGAGTTTGTGGGCTATGTGCCATTTGGGTTGTGTTGGGCCCTGGGGGTTGCTTGCATTTCTACTTTTGAGGTCACTGTTGCTTGAGCAGATTTTTATTGAGAGCCTCCATGAATGTAGGTGTGTGTTTTGTGTTTCTATTTGTGTGCTTTGGTGATGTAGGTTTTGAGGGACTATGTGATGAGTGTGGTGTGGTGCAAGTGTTTACCTTCTCCTCTTGACTGTCTAGTCCAGTCTTGGGTGAAGAGAGCTTTGCTTCCAGTTTGGCTAAGTGCTTCTCTCACAGGTTGTAGTGTTGGGTGGTAAGAGGAGAGAATTGTCTGTGTACATGAAGCAATTGCTGCATTGCCGCAAGATGCCCAGATTCATCAGGTAGACAGGAGAAAACACTGGGAGCTGACCCTTAGACGTGCCTTTATAGGTGCTTATTTATTAAGTACTAAAACTGTTTTCCTCTGGACAAGTGAGGAAAGTTGAGTACTGTAGTAATTTGTAGCTTAGTTAGTGCTTACAATGAGTTCTGAACAAGTGCTGAGCTCAAAGACACAGATTTGAGTGCTAAAACTAAAAAACTGACTAGTTCTAAGGGAAAATATGAAGAGCAGACTTTATGGCACTGGGAATAGTTTAACCCTAGCTAAGCAGCAATGCATAAAGTGTATTTTTTAAATATAACAGTAGCAAATGAGCAAACTGGTTTAAACAAATTAATCAATTAACCAATAAAAAGCTAAAAACTGAGCCCCATTCAAGCAGTCTTCGATTAGACAAGTTCTAACTGCACACTCCTGCCACTAGGGTGCAGGAGAACCTTCTCCAAAAAATGATGGCCTGGATTAGTGCTCAAGTTATACAAACAAAGCTAACTTTAGCAGGTCTGAATCTAGTCTATGCTACAGCAAACAAGGCGTACCAATTTCAGAAAGAAACAGTTCAAATAAGCAGGCACAATAAGCCTTTAACCAGAAACTCCCAGCTCGGAAGGGAAGAATCTACCCTCTCCTCCCACAAGGGTGCAGACTACACCTTCTTAATGTAAAATAACTGACCCGAAGCCCAAGTGCTTAAACCAGGACTAATATACTTTTAGAATAACAGACAGTAAGCCTTCAATCAGCAACTCCCAACTTAGAAGGACGTAAGCTACCTTTCTTGCCACAACAGTGCAGACCACAAATCTTCTTAATGTAAAACAACTGATCTGAAGCCTAAGTGCTTAAACCAAAGGCTTAACATAACAGTTACAATTTAATCAGGCTACTAACAAGCAGTAATAAATGCAGCAGAATAAATGCAATTAAGTACTTTTAAGAACAGGCAGCAAAAGCAAAATAAAGTAATAAAGTAGAAAAAAGCAAAAATACTGTAAAAGCAGATGAATAAAGTGCAATTTTTTTATACAATAGAAAACGAGCAAACTGGTTTAAACAAATTACTCAATTAACCATTAAAAAGGCACAAAACTGAGCCTTGTTTCAGCAGTCTTCAATCAGACAAGTTCTAACTGCACACTCCTGCCACTAGGGTGCAGGGGAACCTTCTCCAAAAAGATGGCTTTAGGTGATTGTGTAGCTCAAGATAGTTGAGTTGTTTTAGAGCCCGGCGATGGTGGGATCTATGAGATGTGTTAGAGGCAAATGTAGCAATTGTATTATATCAGGAGGCTAATTTGGATTCAATTGTGGCATTTAAATTTGTCAGTATGGGAGATGTGTATAACAGGGATGGGAAAAGGATGGTTGAGGCTAAAGTTTTTCCTTGTTATGTTAGTGAGGTATGGTTTAATCCTGTACAGGGAGCCTAATTTCTGGTGGGTTTTTTAATGGTATTTTGCATATGGTGGTTGAATCTGAGCTTCTCATCTATAGCAACACCTACTAACTTATTATGAGTAACTATTCCAATATTAGTATTGTTTGTAGATGTTAGGAAGGATTGGTTTTGACTATTTTATTATTTGGAAGTGAATAGCATCAGTTTGGTTTTATTGGGATTAAGTAATAGGGAATATTTTTTAACCAAGTTTCAACAAAGGTGAAAGAGGATTGTGTAAGTTCTTCAAGTATGGATAGATTTGGGGCTGCAAAGATTAACGTTGAGTTGTCATCATATTGATCTACACTAGCGTGTTGTGTGGCAGTATGGAATTTGTTTATAAAGATGTTGAAGCAAAGAGGTGCAAGGGTTGAGTCTTTTGGCATCCCTATGGTAACTGGTAGAAAAGGGAAATGTCTTTTTGCCACTTAAATGCTTGTTTTCTTTCAGACAGATAACTAAAGAACCATGTAACTAACAATTTGAAGAAAAAAGGAATGCTAGTTCAGAGATTAGCTGCTGATGTGATATTATGTCAAATGCTTTGGATAAATTAAGGAACAGAGTGGACACTAGATTACCATTGTTCCTATGTTATTTTATGGTGTTTCTGGAGTGTAGTAAAGCTGTAGTTGTGCTCTGCTGGGATCTGAAGCTGTTTTATGTTGTAGAAAGTAGTTTGTTGGAGTTAAGATACTGTATGAGTTGGAACTGGACAGATTTTTCCAAAATCTGAGAAAGTGGAGAAAGGATGGCTATGGATCTCTAGTTGTTAAAGTTAGCTGATATATCCCCTTTGTCTAGAGGTATAATATAGGAGTATTTCCAAATTGAAAGGACATGTTTTCAGTTATGAACCTGTTAACTAGCATGCAGACTTTGAACACAATAGCATCTGCGGCAGTTTTTCGATAATCAAATGGTAGTTTGTCAGCTTCTAGGGTGGAAGGTTTGAGTTTACTTTTTAATACTAGAGGTAGATACAGGTGAGAAGCTGAAAGGATGGGAGTGGTTTGAATAAGGTGATGAGAGGGAAAGAGGTGTGGCAGGGTTGTTACTGACTAAGGACAAAATTGCATGAAGTACTGATTGAACTAGGTTGCAATGGAGTCACTTGAGTTATAAGTTGTGGGAGATGGAGTAGTAGCCTGGCCAGGGTGCAGTCTGTTTATGGAGGACAAGAATTGTTTTGGGATATTTTGGTGTTTGAGAGTTTTATAGCAGGTTTTTTTATCATGTTTTAGTAAGAGATTTTGAGAGATTTATTAGTTATCTGAATAGCTGGAGTGTTGGGTTTGTTAGAGTAGGGGGTTAATTTGGATTCAAATGATGAGTTAGATTTGACTACTTTTTGGTGTATTGGGGCAAGATTATTAAGGATTTTTAAAAAGTTTTGTTAAAGTGAGCAATTGCCTTGTCAAGAGGCATGTTTTTAGTATAATCCAGTTATATTTTGATAATGCATTGGTAGCATATTGATGAAAGTTTCTTTGTTAAATTTTATTAGATTCTGCTCTTGTCTATATGTAATTTTTTGTCAAAGGTAATATGGCTTCTGATAGTGTATATTGGCAAATGGTCAGTTTATGGTGTCTGATAGGCATCCAGCAGCCAGTATACTGTTGGGTTCATTAGTTAGTGTCCATTTTAAGGTTAATTCTCTAGTGATGTTTTTTGGAATCTAGTGGTAGAGGTAATTAGTAGTGTCAAATCATGCAAGTTTATTGCTTCAGATGGGATGCTACTATTTATGAGTTGCCAGTCTATATTTAGGCCTCTTGAGGTAATGGTGTCAAAATGGATATGATGTGATATCCAGTAAAGAAGATTTTCAATAGTCTTGATGGTTTTACCTTGTGGGATACTAATTCCTGAGATATATATTGTTTTTCTATTGTTAATTTTCAATAGTGACAGGATTATTTCAGTGTTCAGGACTGGAAAATGTCACGTATATTATATGTGGGAGTCATGATAACTGCTTGAGTGGTCCTCAGATTCTTTGTAGATGATACCATATGTATTACAGAACACCAGGCAATTAATGGAGGGATACTGTTTGGAGTTCACATACCTTCTTTCCAGATCCCTTGGTTGTGCCTTAACCTCCATGTCAATGTAGTTTATGGCCCCCCAGTACCTCCAAGAAATGGGCTGTATCACAGAATTCCTGCATGGTGCTGGCTGTCTCATCTCCTCTGTGGTACATGGGAACCACACATGCTCTCACACATGTTGCAGCATGACATTGAGGAACTGATAGAGTGTTCTCAAGGTGGATGCCTGAAATACCTCCACTGTGTTCCCATTTAGTCACTGAAAGGTTCCTGTAGCTAGTATATGCAAAGGCACACATACCTTGGTATTCAGTGGAATAGGAAATCCACAACTTCCATGAGCCTATAAATGAAGCCAACACGTTCACTAATTGCTGCATTGTGTTCCTATCCACACAGTACTGGTGCACAATGCTGGTGCCATGGAGTCCATGAATGTACAGAACCTCTGAGGGTGATGACGTGCCATCATGGTTTGTAGTGTCAATAACAGTCTGCTGCATATTCACATAAACTAATGTAGCAGTAACATATTTCCACAACTCACCAGCATGAACACAGTATTTAGCTGGAGTCAAAGCCACTTATGTTAAAGCACAACATTAAGCACTTTATAAATCACTCTGCTATCTTGTTTTACCTCATTTACGTACAATGAATCTCACATGCTATTGTTTATTAGCATCTGCTTATACAGCCATTACTTACCTTATACTGCTGACTGACTCTTAGTACTCATGCAACTTGCATTTGTGAATCACACACACCCTGCACATGGCCATCATCATGTGAAAATGCCTACTGCGATGTGACTAATATTTCTGAATCCCAGCGTAAGTCTGTTAATTTCTCTCTAAAATCATTTATAAAGTGCTGCCTTGTTCTCCAAGTATATGCAACTAAGATATGCTCATTAAACCTATACATTAAAACAAGTAAACAGTCCTATTGTTTTATTAATGTTTTTGTTGACAGGGATACTCCCACAAGACCAGTGACCTCCTTTCAGGACAGAACCAAGGTGGTATTCCTGCTGAACAAGGGAAATTTGAGCGGAGCACTAGGAAGCTTTCCCTCCTCTTTTCATTCCCTATTATGACTGAATGGAAGCACTGCAGAAAACTCTAGCATCTGAATACTGCTTTGTATGACTGGCTAGGTGGCAAGTCATTCTGTAGAACACATCTGGAAACTGAATGTTTTATCCTGCAAATGTGTCTTATAAAAGTGAAATTAAATTTAAATGAGATTATTTTTTTTTTAATTTTTGGATATTTTTGTCCCTCTCATAGCTGCCAACCAGTTACCCCCAGTGTCTTTTCTCAATCAAAGGCCCTACCTAGCCCTTCCAGCCACTCCTATACATACTCCAGCTATGTTCTGCGATAAGGAGGAGATCAAAGCACTTCTGGCAGAATCATACTGCCACTATTTTCCCCTTTTTCTCCATCCCTGCACATGCCCAGTAACTCCCTGAGAGTGGGCCATGTAACAGGCATCAGCACTGAACTGCCCTTCACTTCTAAAAGGGGCTGACATCAGCACAACATCCCACTCACCCTCAGGTAGCATCACATAGTTATTTTAACTGGTTTTTACTATGGAAATCAAACCACGTGAGTGTGCCCCAAACGCATATGCATACCTCCCTCCTCTCCTCCCAGGATGGGCATGCCCACGACTCCTTCCACCCTCTGCTGTCAAGCTGCCAATCAAATTTGGGTTACCTGGGCCCAAGTCAGAGATTTGTCCCTGTATGCCAATAGCAGTTGTATTTTGCGAAATATGATTACTGATTCTGTGGTACAGAAGGATAAAACCCAAACTGTGACCTAGCAACCCAGATTTGATTAGCAGATCAAATGCTGGATGAGTTGGGGAAGGGTAGTGTAAGAAATATGACTTTAGACAATGCATGCACCTGGGGGAAGGGATTTGGTGACTCTTAGCCTATGAGATTTGTTATTCCTGGGCTGAGGCAGCAATGCACGGTGTCTGAAGCAGTTGACAGATCAGTGTCAGACATGTGCATGATCACCCAATCCAGTGATGGGAGTACTTGGAGTGAGTCTTCCAGCAGTGTTCCCACTCTCAAAGAAGAGAACAGGTGGTCCATGTGGTAATGTGGAGACTGATGTCATCCCCAGTGGTAGGCTTGGAGCCATGCTATAAACAACCTCTTGGCTACAGTATGATGGTTATACTAGTTCTCACCTGATCAAAGAAAGAATTGGCACCAGTTTGTTTCACCCATAAAAAGGGCTGCAGAGTTCTTGTCATAGTAGGGCATGAATGGTCAGTCAGAGTAGAGATTTGATGGTCAGCAGGTATTGGGTATTAAAAAGCTCATGGAAAAATATACTTGTGATCATCAAGTGTTCTTTCTGGTGATTACTTTATTCCCATTATAACTGTTATAGCATGCCTATATCTGCACAGGTGACCAGGGTTTGATTAGCAACCCTAGTATTAGAGGAGCCAGGGAGAGAGGGGGAAGTAAAAAAGGGGCATGGTACACTCACCTCTCTCTGTGGCATTGTGGATGTTTGGACACACCTGGACACACTGAGTGGTGTGACTTCCCTGGTGGATACTAGGGTAACCACTGCTTGTGCTTTGGGGGTTTTCCTGGTGGATACCAGGGTAACCACCACTTGTGCTTTGGGGGTAGGTGCAGGGCTCCTTGGAGAAAATGCCCTTTGCAGACATCAGGGGATAGCATCTGCAATCAGCACATTACACATCTTCTTGGTGTTGAGTTTATGGGTGCATACAAGGACTAGGGCTTAAAGCAATAAAAAAAATCATGCGCCACCCAAAGTGGTTGTCTGAATGATGGCCCGTTGTGGTTGTTTTTCACTCTGGTGATGGACAATGAATGGTTTAATTGGAGAATGACTGGTTTAATTGACTGGGAAGGAGTACACGGATTAAAAAAAAAAACTGTACAATCCATTGACCCTACTCAGTTTGTCTTTCTGAAGGGCAGATCCTGTTTGCTTAACTCACTTAACTTAGTGGACTTTTTTGGAAGAATCTCAGATGCATTGGAAAAAAGGCAGATTGGTACTCACCAGCTACTTAGATCCAGACAAGGTTTTCAACACTATCCTATACTATGGCATTCTTGATAAACTCACCCAGAAAAATATAAACCCTTACATAATCAATGGATAGCAAACTGGCCAACAGACACAACTTATTCAATCAGTATCAGTGTTTTGTCATCAGCAGTGACTGTCAGGGGCCCATCGTGGGACCACCACTCTTTGGCATGTCCTTCCCTGATGCAAAGACTGGCATGAAGGGTTTTTGGGTGACCAAGACTGTTAATGACTCTAATCCTAGTGGTATTGTCAGATTTGTAATGATATCAATATCTTTCAAGAGAGCCTTACCCAGACAAATTAAATGTGTTAAGACCATGGACTAAAACTCAACACAACAATATCATATCGTACTCTTTAGTAAACTAGAACATCCCTGCAACTATGACATAAATGGCAACCTTCTTCAAACTGATACTGTCATCAGAGACCTGCGGACATTTGCAGAAAATGAATCAGCCCTGACTTATAAACTGTCATCAGAAAATCTTTCTACGAACTTCAACTAGTTACTAAAGGCATATCTTCCCAGTCCAAGGAAGTAATTGCCTATCTTTACACCTCCCAATGCCTCCTTTGCTATTTATCTATCCAAGCTCATGATCCCAGTGGAAAAAGCGCAATGTCTTCTCACCAAAAGATTAAGTTAGGAGCTATATAAACTGTACAGGTCATCTAAAACATTAACAGTCTCTCTGATAGACTTCTACATGGTCATCTCTGCTTGACCTGTACAGTTGCAAATGACGCTATGTTCTTTGAACTCCTGCACATTTATAAAACCCATAGTAGGGAGGTAACCTACATCATGATATAAACATGACCTGTTTGTATTTCTCCCAAAGGATACCCTATTATTGGAGTAAGCTCCTTCTCCATGTCAAACAAAATAACTCCCACACTCTCTCTAAAACCAACTAGATGACTGAAAGGGTAACTATAAGTTCACCCCAGCTCTAGCCCATATTTCCTCTATGGTCAGGAGAGGTAAGTAAACTGCAGTGGTTAGGCTCTTATTATGAATTTATATTCAATATTACAACAAATTCCAAGGTATAGCACTTAATTAATAAAGTAAAGTGGCAAAATTACAAATTATGATGAATGGATGCTTTACCCAAAAATGCTAAACTGTGCAAATATCTTATTTGTCTTTCCCATTATGTAGAACAAATTCTGGAATTTCTGGGCAATTTCCTGTAAAAGTGGAAAATCACTGCCTGGTCATAAAACAAAAGATACAAGAGATATGGCTAGCATGAAGAATGCGGCACAGTTGTGGCTTTATTTACAGTGGTGATAATTTGAATGACCTGAAAAAATGTGCTTTTTAGTTAATGGAGAACTATTTTTGTAAGTGTCTACAAGCAAGTGTAAATTCTATTTGTTCTTATAAGTTGAATGCAAGATGCTAGGCAGCCTCGTCAGCCTTTGTCCTCATGACTCTAATGAGCCAGGAAGCCTGGTAGCTTGGATTTAGATTTGTATCCACAATACACGGTAACAGACTTTATAAAAAATGTTTTCAGTACTGTTTTTAACATTTTTGTCAAATACAGTTAAAGGATGCATCTTTTATTGTTGTAGATATTATACTACAGAGTTCAACCGTCTAGAATTAAGTTAAACTATTGTATTTTTCTCAATTTCCTGCTCAAAGTGAAATCTTTTAATGCCTCTCACTTTCTTGCCTCCAGATTACAAAGCTGATGTTTTTTCATGTCTAAGAACTAGGAAATCCACGATTTCTGCTGATGTTTTGAATGATTTTATGAAAATTACATAAGCAGTTATTCCCACAAATAGAGAACATGTTTTACTAAAATATGAAGACTTCCACCTAAGTATTTTTAGAATTTCCGTCTGTTTGATGTCTCATTCAGGGATTTGCCACCCATTAAAACCAGCTCAATAACATGGTAGAAAATAATTCCCTATGTGTTCAAAAGTGATCAAGTTGAAATCCCAGAATTACAATGATTCAAGAGCAAAACAATACATTGTGGATTACTTATTTCATTACAATATCATATATTGAAGGCTCACCGTTATAAACTACAAATGAATGTTTTGAAAAGGGTGATTTACTCAAAGTGGGAACATTTTTGAGCTCTACTGTATTATTGCAAAAGATGAACAGTGACATTTTTTTCTATTTTGCATCTTTACTGCCTTGAATGTGTCAGAAATCTGTGCAATTTATCAGATATTTTATTTTCTTTCATTAGGGATTAACTATGCATTACATTTGATATTATGGCTGAATTATTTGCCTTGCTGAACTTTCAGTATATTGTGCTTTCCTGCTATCCAAAGTATATGTTGTTCTCTCTTTAAATCTTTACTGTGCTTTGGATCATATCTGTTTTTGCCATTATTACTTTATTAAGTGAAGCAGAATAAAACAGTTACTTGTACTCAGAGTGTTTATGAATATATTTGTAATAACAGATATTTCCTGTTCTTATGAGTTCCAAGCTATCTCACTGAGATCAAACATGAAATGCAACATTTTATGTAATTATTTGTGATTTCTAAATGTTATGAAAAGGAAACATAGAAGACTGCTATGCAAACTGGAAATAAATTAAAAACAAAAAAATGCAATCAAGTGACAATGTAAGTGGACATTTTTATTAAGAAACATTTTAGTGCTTTCATTTAAAAATTGCTTTAAACTTCTTTGCAAGGCTTCTAAAGAAGTCCAAAGTATAATTTTAGGTGAACATACTTAAATGATTCTTAATAAAAGTGTAAGTCTATTGTCTCAAGTGGCTGTGTTTTGTTGTTTTGATTTCTAAATTACCATAAATGTGTTATTGTGCTTCCATGTTCCTTTTTCTGCACTTTTATTAACTGTCTCTTTAAATTTTGTCTCAGGATTTTTCTAGCCTGGACTGTGGGCATTGTTCCTCTTCCTCTTTTTTTCACATTGCCTCTCTTTGCATTATTTATGTTTAGACTGTATTCACTTTTTCATATTTGCTATTGATATATTTATTCAGGTTCCACCACAGAAGTTTACTTCACCAGTGTCTGGGATGTCTTTTGAAAGGAATGTTAGAATTCCTACTGCTTTCTTTGCCTTCCCCTTGGTTAATTTCTGTTCTTGCTGATGAAACACTTTTCTCTCACTTAGGATCCTGGTTTCATTTGCAGCATGATCCAGACCCTCACAACAATAAATATGCTCATTCTGTAAGTGGACTTTCAATCCCTAATGAAGTTGAAGTCCTGAGTTCCATAACATTTGATAATCATAAATTGCATCATTTGCTGCCATGTACTGCAGCCTCATGGATTTTATGCAGAGAGTATATCTTGGGGAATTTTTCCATGTGTACTTTTCTAAATTTTCTTTCAAATTTTATAGACAAATACAAAGATATGGGTCTCAGCTCAAAAAAATCAAATATATTGAAAAGTCGTGTGAAACAAAAGAAACACACACAACATAGATTTTTGGTAAATGTGCTAAAATATTTCATACCGACATCCTTAAGCTTATTATAATCAACACTGCAGTATTTTTGAGGCAAGGGTATTGTCTCAATCTCAGTGAAGAGTGTCTGATGAATGTGCTGTTAAACTAAGTGTGTAGTATTAGCACTTGTCCAGTACACAATTGTTTACCATGGTACAAACATGTATATTGTGCATTACTCTAGATGGCTCTAACTCTGCACACATGATCCTCTCACTCTGAGTCACAGGTCATATGATCTGGGCACCCTTCTCTACCTCTGGAATGCAAAAAATAAAGCATTTGTCAGTCAGCTTTATATCATTGATGTTATCACTGCTTAGTGTTCCTGTAGCATTGTAATATATTCTTCTGAAGTTGAATCAGTATGGATTTGTTACACCAGTGCCACAATTTTCATTTACATACAGTAGCCCACCACAATGAGCTGCAGGTAAACTTATTCATTCACCTGGTGCAGTCAATGTTTAAAAGGGCCAGTTGTTTTCACACTATACCTCAATGATTACATTGTGTAACACTTTGAATAAAGCACAATATTAAACTGTTGTTACTACATTTTTGTACATTTATACTAATAACTGGTCATATCACATTGTAATAGTACAGTGCTAAGAATACATCACATAACACCCAACCTTATGCTAGTTTTAACATACCAGTGATTTATAGGTTCATAGGTTCATAGGCAGGTACTAGGCTATCTGCCTGAGGGCATTTATAAGCCTAGCCAGAGTGTGTCAGCTTTCGCCGCCCCATTGATTAATTAACTGATCCTCTGTCAAGCAGAGCCAATGAAGTGATCCCAGGGGTGTATTTTCTGTTACCCATCCACTCGTCAAGGTTTCTCTTGACGAGTGTTAGTGAGGGGCTCTGCCTAATGTTGTTTGGAATTTTGTTCCAAAGCATGGGTAGTCTCTGTGACAGGAATTTATCCCTCCAGCATGTTCTATTTATTGTTGTGGCGAGGTTTAGCTCACTAAAGCGCGTGGCTTGCAGTGACTTGGATTTCTTTAGGTGGAGCATGTCCATCAGTTCTGAGTTGGACATGGCTTTGTAAGTCAGGCAGAGATCACGTCTGAGTAAGCGATATGTCACTGAGTACAGCCGGAGTTTTTTCAGTCGGGCTGCATAGGACATATGTTTGAGACCAGTAATCCTCTTGGTGAGTTACTTTTGTGGTCTCTCCAGCTGTTGGAAGTGTCTTGTGAGGTACATCCCAAATGGGGCATTGTACTCTATGGTGGGTCTGATGAGTGACATGATATGCACATTAACTGTGCAGCAGTATTATAAACAGAACAGTTGCTGTCTAAAGGCTATGAGACCATATCCATCAATGATGACAGTTTTGCAGAGTTACTCAGAAAATGTATCTATGGATTCAAGTGCTATGTGTACGTAGCTATGTTCTGTTTACCTATCTATCTATCTATCTATCTATCTATCTATCTATCTATCTATCTATCTATCTATCTATCTATCTACCTATCAATCTATCTATCTACCTATCAATCTAATCTATCTGTCTATATCTCTCTCTCTGTCTATTCATCTGTCTACCTGTCTCTTCTGTCAGTCTGTCTGTTTACTTATGCACCTGCCTATGTAGTGCATCAGTCTGTTTAGCCATCTAGTTATTTATTGATGATGGCTTCATGAAGTAAGATATCTTAACATGTTTAATTTGACAGAGGTAGAAAGTAGCTAAATTTTAATAGTGCATTTTTCTCTATGCATCTAAGCTTTACTTCCATGATATTTTTTTACTAGAGCATTTGCTAGTCTTCTTTCTATTAACTGCTGTATGTGTGTCCTGTGTAAATGCTAAACCCACATTGCAGTTTTGATTTATGACAGTCTGTTGCTTGATATGTAGCACATGGCAGCTGCAAGCTACAACATGGCAGTTATCCTTCTTCCCAGTTAGCAGCATATAAACATTGCCACAAAACCAATCTGAACATGTTTACAGCTTTATAATAATGGAAAAAGTCAGCAGGAACCCAAGAGATGATAACTCCAAATAATTTACTGCTGAAAAGTAGAAACCTGTTGGATCCTGCAACTTGCATCAACAAAACAACAGGTCTTAATAGAGGGTTTGAACTGAAACCATATCTGGAAATAAAGAGCCTGTTAGTGGCTACATAAAAATAAAATGGCTCATGTACTAAGGCAGGTCTCTCAGGATAGCTTCATCCTTTTATCTTTTATATTACACTCATTGCTTTAGATTTTGCTAACTTTTTTAATGTAAAAGTCAATATTCTGTGCAATTTTATCGAATGACATGATATATGGGTCAGCAGCACTTTTTTTTTTACTTTCCAGCAGGTGGAGAATGTTCGCATTTAATTTATTAGGCTATGCTATGTCCATGTGTTATTTTAAGCAATTGTTAGTATCTATTGTTAGTGATTGCACAAATATGCTAAACTCTGACAAAGGGGATTAACTCTTCAAGCTCATAACAAGCATGAGTGATCTTCACACTTTTGTGGCTATTATTGTTTCACAGAAATGTTCATTTTTCTTGAATTTTGATTAAAACTACAACTATCCATTACTATATATTAGAAAGTATATCATGATCATAATGCAAAAGTTATATATTGGAACGTACATTAGAAACATAATGTAAAATCTAGTTCTTTAAAATAAAATGAAAAATGTAATAAAATAAAATGTGGAGAATTTAGTTAATGCAGCACTACACAAGTGAAGGTGTACTACCAGTAATCACTTGGATGCATATCACCGAGATAACCGTTGGTTATTGCCAGCATTGTTTTGAAGGATATAAAAAAATAGCAACTAGCCCTATTTACTAGCATTTGAAACATAAGCTGAGCCTTGTCTCCACACAGGAAAGATGAACTTTTGGGGCAGACAAAAGGGTTAGTGCACATTTCAGATATTGTCATCCCTCTTATTCCAAGACTGGTTTGGGAAGCCGAAGTGTTTTTTGGAACTTATACCTTTAGGGTACAAGTCCCTGGTAGGTTGTTGATGTCTGTTTCAGTTTCATGTTGTTTCTATAAGGTCAGCAAAATGTATTTAGTGTTTATAACATAACCCTACAAATGAGAATTGTTGATATTTGTTATCATATCCAAAACAACCCACAGTATATTGTATTGTAAATCAGACTTTGGAACTACACATAAATGTATACATTATTATATAAGTGTGTGTGTGTGTGTGTGTGTGTGTGTGTGTGTGTGTGTGTGTGTGTGTGTGTGTGTGTGTGTGTGTGTGTGTATGTGAGTTTGTATGGATGTACAGCCTAATGGGATATATTGGTTATAGGGTTTCAATAGTGAAGCTGTTCCTGTAGGTCCTGTACCTCCGTGTATGGCAACACATCCAAGGTAATTAATATCAGAACATTTCTTTAGCAAATACAGATCCTGCATTAAGGGAAAATGCAGGTACAGTGAACTTCAAACTCAAGGACACAGGAGATGAACAGAAATAAAACAGAATAAGATAGCTTTTCTAGTCAACTGTTAGTGGGATGCATTCAATTACCAAATTCCTTTTTGTCAGTGTTTATTTGGTATGAAATCCTCCCAGAAGGAGAGATATAGTAGTTGCAAGTCACACCATTTATTTTATTTTATTTTTTGCATCATTTTGGCTCCCTGCAGTGGACCATCAACTGTTTCTCGGGTATCTCCTCATTCAGTAGGTCTGACAATTCCAACTAGCTTCCCTTGGACTAACTCTAACTAGCTTAGAATATGGATAGTTACTTTTTTTACCTTGGGATGGGAAACAGGTAATTCTGGCTAGCACAAAAAAATTCTGATATTGCTGAGTTAGGTTGGCTGTTTTTTACCCTGAAGTTATAAAAATAATTTATTCTGCTGACGGGAATGTTCTGCCCAAGGTTATGGGACAAATCCTGTTTAACATTTTCACACTGACCCTTAGCTTGTCACAGTACTCTTTGTGACCAAGCAGGTGTATTATAGTCACCTGTTCTTAGTACTTTTCTGGAACTTATACAGGTTAGAATACAGGCAATGAATACAATAATCACGTCTGTAATGAAACAAGGATATAAGGATTATTTGTGCTGACATAACACTTCTGTATTTGAAGCAAATAGAGATAAATGAGTAGGTAGACTACTACTAGATGTACAAGAAAGGCAACTGGAACAAATATTAATGCAGAGAACTATGAATGTGGTCAGTTATCCTAAGAATGACCAATTTTTAATGCTGTCCTCAAGAGACTCTCCTCATGGCCGACAGTACTACCCACAACATCTTTTACACAGCTGATAGGTTCTCATACTCTCTCCAGCTTCTTTTAACCATTGGTCTTCCAGCCAGAAAACAAACCCACATATTCTTAATCATGTTTCTAGTATCTAAAACAGGTGAATATATTCACTTTCTAAATTTAATCTGAATATTTTGTTGCAGTTATTATCATTTTATAATATTTCGTTCAGGACCTCTGATTTCTCATTATTTCTTAAACTTCATTGTTTAAGACTAAATGTATAGAAAAACATTCAAATCAGCTTGTTCTAAAAAACTTTATTCTTTTATTACTAAGAAAACATTGTTACTGCATGTAAGAGGGAAAGCTTCTCACATTTAAATAACCCCCACTTTTATTGAAAAACATTCACACACACACACACACACACAATATATATATATATATATATGTATGTGTAGGTCTACTTCAAAAGAACAAACACTCACTTACCTGAATCTCTAAACACTAAGACGACTTTGCTGAAATCACAGTTTAACGAACACTCAGAACACTGATAATGAACTCAGGGAAACTAACCACTCATCCATCCATACAAAAAAATACACACTGAAGCAAATCAGACCCACCATGTGAAGAGGAGGCTTTGCCCTCCCAACTAAATATATCAACTCCAAGATCACACTACAGTGAGGAAAGGGGCAAAGCTACCATGTTGGCCAAGTGATTCCTACTGAGTGTTCATTAAACTGTGGTTTTGGCAAAGTCTTCTCCGTGTTTAGAGAGTCGGGTAAGTGGGTTTTTATTCTTCTCAGGTAGACCTATATATATGTATATATATATATATATATATATATATATATATATATATATATATATGTATACATATATATATATATATATATACACACACACACACACACACACACACATATAAATATATATATATATATATATATATATATATATATATATACATATATATATATATATATATATATATATATATATATATATATATATATATATGTATATATATATATATATATGTATATATATAAAATTTTGTAAAAGTAGCAGTCACTGTAATGTGTGCAATACATGATATGACATGAATACTTACCATTACATCTTAAAGAGGATTTATTAAGATTTTAATGAATGGATATGCACTGTTGATGAATAAAAAGATGTAGCTATTGCATCTAGCTGGGGGGTCTTTTTATCAGGGTGAATGATACACACTGCGAAATGTATATGTATATATATATATATATATATATATATATATATATATATATATATATATATATATATACACACACACACACACACACACACACACACATATATATATATATATATGTATATATATATATATATATATATATATATCTACATGGGAATCCTGGCATAAAGTGAAAACTGAATGGACAACTTGTGTATTGTCAAACCACGTTGGCCGACATATGCAAATGGTTGACAGCTAAATGAGATCGACAGTCCCTAGAGCAGGGCAATATGCCCTTTCTCTGGGAGTTGTGTGATTTTGAAGTTAGTTTGCCATCAATTAGCAAATTCCTTTTTGTCAGTGTTTGTTTGGTATGAAATCCTCTCAGAAGGAGGGGTGTGGGGGTGCAGGGAGGCTTGTCCCCTGCAAAAACATTCTTTGCGTGTTGTGAGGGTTAGCCTCAGAACATGCTGTGTAGTGTGTCAATGGGTTTTTGTTGATGTAAGTGTGTCAATATGGATCACCTAGCAGTAGTTGAGTTATATATATATAAAATGCAACCAGGATTTTGTGTTTTGTCTCAAGCATCATTAGAAATGTTCACAGAAAGAGTGCACTGCTAAAAATTAGTAATGATGCCAACTATGAAATACAACAATCATGTAATTAAAAGTTACTAGAGTGCATACTGGAAATAGAACAGTTTAGAAAGATTAAATAAGCTATCATGCAAGTAACTTTAGCTTTAAATGCTTCGTTGAGACATAACCATATTTCAGCTGTTAATTAAAATATGTAGACCAGAAGAGCTATATACATGCTGTCCAGGAGTTGGTAGTTTTAAAAATGTGCAAAAAAAACCCAAAATCCTCAGACAACTTCTCTGACACAAATTCTTTATTGGAGAACCACAAAGTTAAGCGCTTTCATCAGGCTGATGAAAACGCTTAACTTTGTGGTTCTCCAATAACGAATTTGTTCGTGTCAGAGAAGTTGTCCGAGGATTTTGTTTTTTTTTTGCATTGTGATTTCGCCAGGTTACTGATTTTGGTGTTGTGTAGTTTTAAGAAAGTTCCTAGGTTAAGCATCAACTTTAGTAGCCTAGAGAAACATTAGAGAAGAATAAATGCTCCCTATTTCTGTGAGAAACCACATATGAAAAAAATGTTTAATCTTTTTAAATCCTGACCATCTGATTGCAGTGCTTGTTAAAAGTGTGTGCTAATATGTCATTTTAAAATTCATAATGCCATTTTAAGTGTTTAAATAAAGATTCATAATATCATAATAACCATTATAAAATAATATAATATGCTATTTACTGGGTCAGAAAAGTGTGGTTATATTAGCTGAAAACAATGTTGTACCCCTGCAGAAATCAGCTTCCAGCATTCTTACCTGTTTATTCACAAGAGTGCTCATTATAGTAACACAATGCATGACTGGTAGAGGTCTGCAGTCCAGAATAACTAAGAGCTGTCTGGGAATATTGCAGACCAGTATATTTAAATGAGTTGTTTCCTCACTTTGTTATAGCCTCATTAATTAGCTGAAAGGCTAGCTCCATCTCTCTCTCTCTCTGGATTTCAACTAACTGGCTTTAGGTGAGGCTTGATGACCAGTAGTAGTGAAAAGTTAGGTACGTTTGAGGTGTAGTCCAAGTCAGGAGTATATTAAAAATGTATAAGAGCTGCCAGTACCCAAGATTACTATAATTTCATTTGATTGAGTAGGTATGTTTGACTAGGTCCCTGCATTTGTTTAAAGTCAGATAGTTTATATGCAGAATATTTTATATCTGACAGCTATTTAATTTAGGCTAAGTTATTTAAGAGAATTAATGTGAAACTGTAATATCTGTAGAGTATAAAAATTGGTATAATTCAGGTTTAGTCTGAGTAAATTCCTAGGGTCTGATATATAATCAATATATTATGCAATATGGCACATCCACCGACCTGGTTAACATATCTATAAATTAATATATAAATGAATAAAAATACAGGATTACATATAAGAGCTTATTATATTATCAGATGACTATAATGTCACTTGGTTAATTCACTGGGCATAACTCAATTCCCATTTTTAAATAAGAAGCCAGCAAAAAATATATGTGAAACAGCCAATGCTTTATTAATTTCTGTGTTTGTCCCCAAATAAAAAAGGAATGCAAAAACTGGAATAACCTTGTACACAACAGTTAATACATCTAAAAGGAACAGTAGTGCATGTTGTGATGTCCCTTCTCTGGGCCAGTGATCAAGGAGTCTCAATCCTCATCACAGACAGTGGTGAGGGACATTCACTTGGAACAGAAATAGATATACACAGTATTTCCTGATGCAGCTCTCTGCACCAAGCACAATTTTCCTTTACAGCACACAGGGAACACACTCCTATCCTGGGGCTGGGTTTACTCTCTCTCATCAGGCCCCAGATAAAACCCTACACTGCTCACAGCTCTCAGCTGAGTGTTCCAATAGAAGTCATCCACCACCCTCTCTGTGAAACCAGTGATCTGTGTCCCTGCTCCAAGTAGCTGACAGATGTACTCTTTGAGATTTTATTTTCACACACACACACACACACACACACACACACACACACACACACACACACACACACACACACACACACACACACACACACACACACACACCTATGAAATGCTGGTACAGATTCACTAGCTGTGTCTCCTCTGCCCAGACTATAGGTACTGCCAGCAGAAAACTCCAAAGCCAGCCTCTCTAAGGCTCTAAAAAGGGGACTTATACTGAGTAAAATTAATACTAATACAAATTGTAGTGTTTAACCAATGCAGCAAGGTTTTCAGGAGTGGCCACAGTGTCACCAAATAAATATTAGTACGCTCAAAGTTTAAAATATTTTCTAAAAGACCAGCCATGATGAAAAGTTTAAATATATTTAATAATAAAAGAACATGAAAATACCAACTGTCTATTTACAATAAACACCAGGGTTTCATTCACAGGAAATATTAAAAATAATACAGATAGATAGATTTACACTGCTAGAGAAAAACAGTACTTAAGTAATCTCATTATATTTTTCCTGACTGATCTAAAGAATTACTATTCCCTGGTTACTTACTAAAGCAAGGCAAGATGAAATAGGTGAGTGGTCCTTCCTTCTTTGTCAGATTTCAAAAACAGACTACCCTGAGACTTCTGTCTCATCTAGTATTAAAACATAATTTCAGTGCTGGATTACAAAATGACATCATGTACATCTGGTCATCTGACTCTGTTTCTCATACTACCCCCTTTGCTAGAAACTAAATAAGAATTTAGCATGTATGTGTTACCATACACACAGATAGAGCTTTGCTGAAATGTGCTATATCATCTGAAAGTTATAAATCCACTTCAAACCTTCCACCCTACCATGGTAGCAATTATTTCCCCCTAAGGACAATACAGTAGGATTCCTAGTCTTGGTTTTCAAAGACATTTCGTCTCTGACTGTAATTGGAACTGTAAGCTATACTCTTTATGGCCTAAAACCAGGTAATTTAATTTCAGAATATTTTTCAAAGTTAGCTGGACTGAAATTAACTTCTTCTCTTTCAGTATCCTTTGTTACAGTATATTCATTTCAACAGTTACATACAAGTGTATTTCTTCTCTCTCTAGCAGGACCTACTGTTGGTACATTTTAACACAAAAAGCTTTATAAATACATTTTCAGCATAAGCATCTGTACAAATCAGTTTGATATACAAACAACATATAATTCTTTATAAAACTCCAGCTAGCTATGCTGGCATATGTTATACATCCACTGCCCAACTTCTCCTGGCATAGCTGGCAATACCTAACTCGCATCATCACATCCACCCCCCCACACTAAAGACTCAAAATATATTTTTTAAGAGAGCCTTGAGAAACGTGGCTTGAGGGACATGAACCTGTCTGGGAACACATTAATCCATGCCCTGCCTTGAGGCCCCATCTGCATGGGCATTGCTGACCCCACTACAGTGCTGCACTGTCATATCGTATGCCTGCATCCCTAGGCTCCACCTTAATAACTTGGCATTTTGCTGGCTGGCTCGATGTAGGCAAGTTAAGGGATTGTGGTCTGTAACTACAGTGAATTTCCTTCCAAACAGATAGGGCTGAAGTTTCTGCAATGCCCATACTATGGCTAGACATTTTTTTCCACAGCTGCATAGCATTCCTCCCTGGGTTGGAGCCTATGACTGAGATATACCACTGAGTGCTCTTCTCCATCTGAGGAAATCTGGTTCAATACAGCTCCCACTCCATGGTGCAAAACATCCACTTGCACAACAAATTATTTGCTGTAATCTGGACTGGCTAACACAAGAGGTCCGCAGAAAGGCCCTTTAAGCTTTTGGAATGCCTGCTCAAAGGCTGAGGTCCAGACTACCTTATCTGGCCTGCTTTTTCTTGTTAGGTTTGTGAGGAGAGCAGCTATTGTACTATAATTGAGAACAAACTTTCTATAGTACCCCGCTGTCCCAAGAATGCCCTTACCTGCTTTTTGGTAACAGGGGCAAGCCACCCCTGAATTGCTTCCACTTTGGCAGGTTCTAGCCTGATCTTACCACTTCCCACTCTATGTCCCAGGCAGGAGACCTTTACTATATCCACCTGATAGTTACTGAGCTTAATAGTCAATGCTGCCCTTTGCAGTCTGTCCAGGACCTCCCTGACATGCTGAAGGTGCTCATGTCAGAAATGGCTGTAGATGGCAATATTATCCAGGTAAGCATGGTTATAATCTCCTGCTCCTCCTAGGATATGATCTGCCAGCATCTGGAAGATCACTGGGGCATTTTTCATTCTAAAGGCCATCTTTGTGAACCTGTATAATCCAAAAGGAGTCACAAAGGCTGACCTCTCTCTAGCAGTGGGAGTCAAGGGCACCTACCAGTAGCCCTTAGTCAGATCAATAGTGGTTAGACAGCCCCAACCAGCTACTCTAAGGCTTCATCTGTCCTAGGAATGGGGTAAGCATCTGACTCTTTGTGACTATTTAGTTTTCTGTAGTATACATATAACTTGGTGCTATCATCTTTCTTTGGTACCAACACCACTGGGTAGGCCCAGGGATTGTTGGAATCCTGGATTACCCCCAGTTCCAACATTTCCTCTGTCTCCTTCCTCAGAGTGTGTCTAACTCACTCAGGCACCCTATAAGGGGAATGCTTGATAGGCCTTTGGGATCCTGTATCCATATGGTGCTGCACCAGGTGGGTACATCCAGGTTTACAAGTGAACATGTCCCCAGACTCCTGTAATTGTTTGGATTTCTCAAACCTGGGTAGGGGATATCCTCTGGGACATTGCTATCCCTTCCACTGAGGTGTCAGTCTGAGCCTCACTGAGGATATCAGTCACCAGATCCCCCTCAGACTCCTCCTGCTATCCACTGCAAATGCTCAGCACAAGGGCCTCCCTATCATGGTAAGGCTTCATCATGTTAACATGGTACAATTTCTGCCCCTGTCTCCTGCCTAGCAGGTTTGCCACATAGTTAACATCACTGACCTTCCTTACCACTTTGAAGAGTTCCTCTCAAGCTGCCTGTAGCTTCTTGTGTCTGACAGGAATGAGAACCATAACCTGCTATGACAGGAATACTCAAGCCCGGAGTATACTCTCGGGCTTGAGCATTCCTGTCATACCAGACCTTTTTCTGCATGCCAGGTTCTCCATGGCCAAGCCCATGAGATCCCTAACCCTTATCCTGAGGTTTACAACATATGCCACTATAGACTCCTTGTGGGATTTATACTCACCCTCCCACTCATTACAAATCAAAACTAAAGGCCCCTTTACCACATGCTCATATAACAACTCAAAGGGTGAAAAATGTGTGGATTCCTGGGGTACCTCTTTATATGCAAGCAGCAGATGGGACACATATTTGTCCCACTCTCTTTTAAACTGGTCTGCAAATGCATGTAGCATGGTCTATAGTGTAGAGTTTAACCTCTCCACAATACCATTAGTCTGGGGGTGGTATGGTGTGGTCTTTAGGTGCGTCACCCCACAGTGTTCCCACAGCCAAGCCAGCAGGTCTGAAGTGAAATTGGCACTCTGTCATTCAGTATTTCTCTAAGGAACCCTACCCTGCTGAAAATCTCTAACAAAGCATTTATCACTTTCTATCCCATGATGGAGGACAGAGCCACTGCCTCAGGGTATCTAGTAGCATAATCTACTAACACCCAAATATATTTCTTCCCTGTGAAATATGGGATACTCAGACACCTCACAATATCCACAGCTATCCTCTGAAATGGCTCCTCAATCACAGGCAAAGGCATCAAAGGAGCTTTGACCTTGTCTCCTGCTTTGCATACTTTTTGGCACTGTTCACAGAACCTGCAGTACCCTGTTACATCCCTTGCAATCCCAGACCAATAAAAAATGTGCATAATACATCCCTTGATATTCTTTATGACCATATGACCTGCAAACGGAATGTCATAGGCTATGGCTATAAGTGCCAAATGGTAGGCTCTAGACACTACCAACTGCTGTATTACCTCACCCTCTAGCCCTCCCTTTGGGGTCCACTCTCCATAGAGTAACTCTTTGTTCCAGTATACAGACTCCCCTTTTCCTTGACAATCAAGTGCCTTCCTAGCTACCTCCTTCAAGCCTCTTAGTGTATGGTCCAAGAGCTGAGCCTGTCTCAACTCTATCTTTGTGACCAGTCCCAGCTCCCCTTTCACAGGAAGTCTGACATACTCTGACAGCAGTGCCTCACTGTCAGCCTGGGTACTACCACTCACCTCTACCCTTGTAGTCTCTCTGTCCAAGGGAACATCAGTACCTACCAGCAGCTGTGGCTCTCCTTCAGGCTCACTGCTACAGGGTAGCTCCCTCTCTGAAATAGCCACCTCACCAGCCCTGGCTTCAAGTGTAAGGTCTGTCTGGGTTTCCTCAGGCTAATATCCCCACATGCCTGTCTGCATGTAACTATATGCACACAAGGTACTGCATTATCAAAATCATTCCCTATCAGGACATCTGCAGTGATTTCCTTAAGCACACCTACTTAATTGCTTCCTTTTCCAAGCTCCCATTCAAGATGAACCATGGCCAAATCCATTTAAAATGGGGTCCTTCCTAAAACTCTGACTGGATTGTTCTGCCCAAGCAAGTACTGCTCCTGTTTAATCACTGCAGGCTTCATAATGGTTATGCCAGAGGTTGTGTCTGTCTTAGCAGTGACCTGTTTTCCATCCACTATGATAGGATATAAAGTCTGATGATAGTCTGGTACCCCTGTTATCTCCTGACAACTTACCACTGGTATACTGTTATTCTCACTTATTGGCTCTCCCACCTTTTGTTCCCCACCTTGCTTCCATGGACATATGTATGCTACATGGCCCCACTGGTTACACTGAAAACATCTAAATCTGAATCCTGGCCATGTACCTGAACTAGTGGCTTCCCCTGTTACTGGTGGACTCTGTTGGGGTGGTTTAAGCTGCCCACCATGGGTTCCCTTATATCCATGTGCAGCACTGGGTATCCCCTTCTTGTGCAGTGATGCCCTGCTTGCTAAGTAGAGATCCCCTTTTCTCCCCAGCTCATATTCAGAGTTATACTCCTGGTCTGCCAATCAGATTCTCAAGTTTTCAGGCAAAGTGCTAAGGGCTTGTTCCCTCACCAAAACTGCCAGCTTTTCAAAAGTGGTGACGTGACACCCACTCACCCACCTATGAAAATAAGTGCTTATCACATGTACTTTCATCTGCCTTCCGTCTATGCTCATACACTTTATTTTGTAAGCTTCAGGTGTTAACTTAAAACATTCCAATAAACATTGTTTTGCATTATCATAGTTTAAACAATCATCTCCCATGCCCATGCTTACACTTATCAAGGGTATCAGAATTCGTTAGAGATTTAGGATGCATGCCTAGGCTTAAAAAGGCCCTTGTGGTTGTTAGCCTAATAAACACCTATGATCTTTTGAACCTATGAATCAGTATCAGGTAACTTAGAAACTACAGTTCATAGGTTCATAGGTAGGTACTAGGCTATCAGCCCAAGGCCTACATAAGCCTAGCCAGCAAGGTTCCATAGCTTATGCCACCCAAGAAAATTATTTTCCTGTGCCACTGTCCAGCAGGGAAACAGAAGTGATCTATGGGGTGTATTTCCTATTTCCCATCCACTCATCAAGATTTTTCTTGAAGAGTGCTAAAGAAGAACTTTGCTTGACATAGATGGGTAGCTTGTTCCAGAGTATAGGAAGTCTCTGGGACAGGAATCTATCCCTCCAGTGTGTCCTGTTTATTGTGGTGGCAAGGTTTAGGTCCCTAGAGCATGTAGCTCGGAGAAATTGGGATTTCTTTAGGTGTAGCATGTCCAACAGCTCTGGGATTGACATAGCTTTATATGTTAGGCAGAGATCACCTCGGAGTAGGCGATATGCTACGGAGAAAAGCTGGAGTTTTTTGAGGCGGTCATTGTAGAGCATTTGTTTGAGGCCAGTAATCCTCTTTGTGAGGTACTTCTGTGGGTTTTCCAGCTGCTGCAGATGTCTTGTGAGGTACATTCCAAAAGGGTCATTGTACTCTATAATGGGTTTAATGAGTGACGAGTAGAGGGGAACAATGACCTCTTTCTTCCTGGATGAGAACCCTTTTATGATGAGGTGTGCCAAGTAGAAGGACTTCCTGACTACTGTGGCGATGTGATGATCAAAGGAGAGACTACTGTCCACCTGGGTCTCTTATCACGCATTCGGTGTTAAGTAGATTGCTGCCTATGTGGTAGTTCATAGGTACAGAGTTTTTACCAAAGGGGATGACACTTCACTTTTTAGCATTGAGCTTGAGGCCATGGTTCTGACACTAGGCATCTGTCTCAGTGAGGCCCTTTTGTAGGATGTCCACATCATTTGGGGACTTGACTATGGCTCCTAGTTTGCAGTCATCTGCAAACTTCGTTAGCCAGAGGCCATCTGTGTTAGCCTGTACTTCAGAGAAGTAGATACCAAACCAGAGAGTTCCCAGGACGGAACCCTGTGGTACTCCACTTGTCACTGCTTTGAGGTCAGATTTGGAGTGTGCAACTTTTACAGTGTGGGTTCTGTCAGTGAGCCAGTTGGCAACCCATCTTGTGACATAGGGATTTATACCTAGTTTAGTGAGTTTAGCTATAATTGCAGAATGGGGGATGGTGTTGAAAGCCTTGGAGCGGTGAAGATAGGCTGGGTGAACCACCTTACCCTCATCCATGGCTTTGGTGACTGCCTCAAAGAAGTCGATCAGGTTCAGGAGGCATGATCTGCCTTTCACAAACCTGAACTGGGTGGGAGCCAGAGTTTGGAGGTTACCAGTGTCTTTGTTTATGACTTCCATGATGATACATTTCATGGCCTTGCAGACCAGGCTCGTCAGGCTAATAGGTCGATAGTTCCTGGGATCAGTGGTGGCTCCTCCTTTGTGAAGTGGGATAACTGTTGCTGTGCACCATTCAGTGGGCACTAAGCCTGATGCGAGGCTATTATTGAACATGGTGCTTAAGTGGGGAGCCAGTTACAGCTTTACCATGAAATAAGTGGGTCAGGAACCAGGGTCTATATTATATATTTGAAGTTTCAAAACTTCAAACCTCATATGTTTGACTACATATGAGCGAAGTTTGATACAGCGAATATATAATAATAAAAAAAAAAAAACTTACCTCAATGCTCTAAGCCCCCCTGCAGCCCCCACCCCCTACTTAAATATACCAACTCTGAGATCGCACTTCAGTGTAGAAAAGGAAATTTTCCCATTCTGTGCCATACGGAGCCATTGCTTTTCACCTTCAAACTTTCTAAAGTTTAATCATATGGTGTCGACCATATGACATTTGAACTTTAAAAAGTTCAAATAATTAATAGGGACCCCAGGAACCATACCCAAAGCCCTTGGTCAGCATTATACTGTTTACATACTTTTTTAAATATATGAATAGTACTATTAAAATTATTACCCTCTGTAAACCATGGAAGACATTTACTAACCTTTATTGCTTCTGCGATTCAGTTATTCCCTCCCTCATTACTTCCATGACCCTGATAAAGAGTCAGCATCTCCCTCTTCTGTTGGTGCTGTTTCTCATTTTCTTCAAACTCCAAATGCTGCAGTGTCTCTACTGATTCTAATTCCAAATGTTTGGCCTCCAGTTCAAGTCTCTTTAACTCTAAATGGATTTTTCAGTCCTCTGAGGAAAAGGTGAGCTGTCCTGTTTCTGAAGGTTGCAAATCCCCATCACCAGGCTGATCATCTTCCTGCAACTAAGGCTAAAATCATTTAATTTTTAGTCAGGCAGGCATGCACCTGTCCTTTGACTTTGCGCACCTTGACCAACTTGTTATTTGTCAGCTTGCCTTAATCCTCTGCTGAGATCTTTGCCTGGTTTGCCTGACTAAACTAAACTAAGAAAAAAAAATAAAACTGTTGTGAAAATGAAACTCTGTATGTTTACCTTGTGGCTGCTGAGAGTACACACACTTTTAGTGACAACTGCTTACGGGCTGCAGAAGTTCAATTAATATCCACACCACTGTTCACCAATATGTGATGTCCCCGCTCTGGGCCAGTGATCAATCCTCACCACTGACACCAGTGAGGGACATTCACTTGGAACAGAAATAGATACACACGGTATTTCCAGATGCAGCTTCCTGCACCAAGCACAATTTCCCTTAAGAGCACACAAGGAACACACTCCCTTGCTGGGGCTGGGTTTCCTCTCTGTCATCATGCCCCAGATAAACCCCCACACTGCCCACAGCTGTAGTGCTGAGTCCTCATCCAAGTGTTCAATGCCAAGTCCTCCACCACCCTTTCTGTGAAAGCAGTGCTCTGTGTCCCTGCTCCAAGTAGCTGACACACACAGTCTTTGAAATTTGATTTTCACACACACACACACACACACACACACACACACACACACACACACACACACACACACACACACACACACACACACACACACACACACACACACACACACACACACACACACGTGCACACGTGCACACACACACACACACACACACACACACACACACACACACACACACACACACACACACACACACACACACCTAGGAAAGGCTGCCACAGATTTACAAGCTGTGACCCACTGCCCAGACTATAAGGTATGTACTGCCACCAGAACACTGCAAAGCCAGCTACTCTAAGGATCTTACAAGGGTACCCAACTATACTGAGTACAATTAATATTAATGCAAATGGTAGTGTTTGACCAATGCAGCAAGTCTTTCAGGCACAACCACAGTGTCACCAAATAAATATAAGTACTCTCAAAGGTTAAAATATTCTCTAAAAGACCAGCCACAATGAAAACGTTAATTCTATTTAATGATAAATAAAAAAGGATAATGACAATACTATTACAATAAACACAAGAGTTTCAGCCACAGGAAATATTAAAAATAACACAGATGGATAGATTCACACAGATGCAGAAAAACAATGCTTAACTAATCTCACTATATTTCCTGACTGATGTAAAAAAATTTCTATTCCCTGGTTACTTACTAAAGCAAGGCAAGATGAAGTAGATGAGTGGTCCTTCCTTCTTTATCAGGTTTCAAAAACAGACTGCTTTGAGACTTCTGTTTCATCTAGTATTAAAACATCATGTCAGTGCTGAATTACAGAAGAACATCACATGCATCAGTTCATCTGACTCTGGTTCCCACACTACCCCCTTTGCTAAAAACTGAACCAGAATGTAGCACATATGTAAGCTCTCAATTTTGGTTTGGCATATTCATCTATTAAATTTCATTTGTCAGCCATTTCCACTCATCTGCCACTGAATCCTCTGGTTTCTAGTTTTGAAGTCAAACAATTTCTAAAATATGTCCTTCATATTCAGCCTCAAAGAAAGCCTATTCCTCTTATTGGGACTTTAATTTTGTTCTTGAGAAACTGACCCATCTCTTTTTGAACTTGCAGTTTCCTGTTCCCTACAACACTGTACAAGCAAATAAGGACAGTAGTGAAATCTTCCAAAGCAAACTTTGAGTCCAAACTGGCCATATCTACTAAAGACAATCATAACATCTTCTTCACATATGTCCACAACCTCAAGGGAAGCACCCAGATCTGCTCAGAACTGGTGGTCAATGATACCACATACACAAATGCTGTAGATATAGCCCACCTGATGGCAGATGGGTTCAGTGAAAACTTCACCTCTCTTTCCCCCATCAGTAAGACAGGACATCCTCAGTACAGTCCCCCCTCCCCTTATCTGTAGTTAGCAAGTTATAACTGCCCTCTTAAAGGCAAAAACATGCAGCCTCCATGGGACCCGATAACATCCCAGACTGCATCCTACATGAATTGAAGCAGGAAATTGCAGGACCATTAGGCATCCTATTCAACCAAAGCCTGAGTACTGGGTTCATCCCAGCTGAGTGGAGGACTGCCACTGTTATCCCTTTGCACAAAGGTGGAGCATCCATTGATCCAAGAAATTGTAGACTCATCAGCCTAACTAGCCTGATCTGCAAGGCTATGATGCAGATTATCATGGACCTCATTAACAAGGACATGGGCAGCCTCCAGACACTTGATCCCACACAGTTTGGTTTCTTCAAGGGGAGGTCATGCCTGTTAAATTTGGTTGACTTTTTTGAGACAGTCACCAAGGACATGGATGATGGGAAGATGGTGCACACCGCCTACCTTGACCTTACCAAAGCCTTCGATACTATTTACCACTTAGGTATAATAGATAAACTCTCTCAACTAGGCATCAATCCATATGTTACCAGATGAGTAGCAAACTGGCTCACTGATAGAACCTACCTTGTCAAAGTAGGAGAAGCCACCTCAAGCAGTAGACCCGTAACAAGAGGTGGACTCTAGGGATCGGTCTAGGGACCTCTGCTGTTTATGATATGTTTTTCTGAGGTGCAGGCCAAAACTAGATGACTGCAAGTTGGGTGCCATCATCAATTCCCCTAGAGATGTAGACATCCTCCAAGAGGGTCTCACCCAAACAAAAGACTAGTGCCAGAAACATGGCCTCAAACTGAATGCTAAAAAATGCATTATCATCCCCTTTGGGGAGAGTGACATCCCCAAAAATGATCACATTGATAATAAGGTCCTTAGCATGCAATCAGTCGTGAGGGACTTGGGGACTCGGGTTGATAGCAAACTGACTTTTGACCACCATATTGCCTCCGTTGTATGGAAAGCTTTCTACATGGCCCACCTCATTAGTAAGGGTATCTCAACCAGGGACAAGGTGGCCATACTGTCCCTGTATTCTTCCCTTATAAGACCCATTATTGAGTACAATGCCCCTTTTGGCATGTTCCTCACAAAGCACATACAGCAACTGGAATGACCACAGGGGTTCCTCACCACAAAAATCCAGGGGCTCAAACATCTACCCTACACAGATAGGTTAAAGGCCTGGTCCTTCTATTCAGTCTCCTACAGACTCCTCAGAGGTGACCTCTGTCTGGCATATAAAGCAATCTCAGATCCCACCCTAATGGGACTGCTGTATATCTGCAATTCAAGCTCCACTCAAGTATCCTCCATGTGCGACCTCAACCTGGTCCGTGACATCAATAGGACTTGTTGGTAGGACAGATTTGTATCCCAGAGACTCCACCTTTTGTGGAATAGACTCCCTCTCCATGTCAAGCAGAGTGCCTCATTAGCCCTTTTTATGTATAGCCCAGATAACTAGATGGGTAACAAATAATACACCCCCGGGATTCCACCTGTGTCCCTTTTGGACAGTGGCACAGGGTACTGACTTGTTGGAACATGGGCTAAATTATTGGCTAGGCATGTAAGGGCCTCTGGGGCAATAGCCTAGTAACTTCCTATGATCCTATGATATGTGTTACCATACCCACAGATAGATATTTGCTGAGATGTGTTACAGCATTTGGAAGCTATGAAACCATTTAAAAACTTCAAAACTTCCAAACTTCCACGGTAGCAATTAGTTCATTCCTAAGACAAAGCAGTAGGGTTCCTAGTCCTGGTTTTCACAGACATTTCGTCTCTGGCTCCAGTCAGAACTGTAAGATACCATCTTTATGCCCTGAATCAGGTAATTTAATTTCAGACTGTTTTTCAAAGTTACCTGGACTGGGATTAACATCTTCTCTTTCAGTATCCTATGTTACAATATATTAATTTCAACAGTTACAGTGCAGTCTGACATACAGGTGTATTTCTTTTCTGTCCAGCAGGACCCACTGTTGGTACATTTTTAACGCAAGCAGCTTTACAAATATATTTTCAACATAAGTATCTATACAAATCAGTTTGATATATAAATGACATATAATTCTTTACAAAACTCCAGCTAACTATGCTGGCATATGTTACACATCCACTGCCTTTCTTCATAGATCAACAGCTAAACTATTATGACTTAAGATTACACAAAATATTATAAAGGGAAGAAAAGTTGCGCAAACTTTTATCTCTTGCTATAACTTTAAATGAAAGCAAGTAGCTACAAAACCTCTAAGACAAGTAGAGCGATTAACTACTATCAGGCTGTAAAATCACCTGGATTCAAAAAGATCTTTCTAGACTTTATATGCTTCATCACTGTTTTCTGCATAAGTTGTGCCTTTCCATGTAAAGGATAAAGTATATGGAAAAGACAAGCAGAATGCACTTCTTTGAATCAGAACTTGAAGAGTGAGAGCTGTGTTTGAAAGCTGCTTTCTGATTTCCTTTGTGAGATCATCAGTAATTATGAGATTCATTCCCTTCCAGATGACTCTCCTTTCTTTGTCTGCTTTTTGCCTTTGTGAGATCATCAGTAATTATAAGATTCATTCCCTTCCAGATCACTCTCCTTTCCTTGTCTGCTTTTTGGAGTACTCTGAAGCTATTAGTTATACTTGAACCTTTAGCTGTCTACAGTAAATAATCCTTTGGGGGGGTGCCAGTTGGTGGGAGCAGAAGCAGTGCTCTTTGTGTCCGATGAATTTCAGAAATAAAAGAATCTGAGATGGGCCAGGTACCGTATTAAAAATGTCCTGAAATGTCTCCTGTAGTTTTTCAGGTGTGTAGAGTGTAATCTTCCCTGGATTGAAACATAGTCACATCAAGATCTGCCTTCTTGAGAAAAGACTAAAGCAGATTTCTTTTAACATCACAGACTCTTGTTTTCAGTTTGGTTGTTCTTTCTGTGTGTGTGTTTCAAGTATATTTTAATACAGGCAGTATCAGATTTTATACCTTTAACAGAAATTAAGTGTGTACTTTTTCCTCACATTATTAATTCTGTGATGGCTGGAACTAATAAGGTTTAAGAAGATTATTCTTCTCTTGAGAAGCTTACACTTTCTGAATGTGCCACAAATGTGTTTTGAAAGCTCATATTGTTTATATTAATTTAATGGAGAAGTGGCAATATTCTCTGATGTTGTTGTGGTAGCTGCTGAAAGTCTTTTTTATTATTTATATGAGACATTTTGTCTTATGCTTCTTTTCTTCGGATTATAGTGTCAACTTGGGGAAGCTTTAGTGCAGCATCTTTCTGCTTTCTTGGTTTTGTGTTGTATTATCACACATTTCCCTTTAAGCACTTTTTAACTTTCACAGTATAAGAAATCATTTCAATTTGCACCTGTCTGATTTCTTTTATCAGCTTCTTAAAGTTGGATTAACAAAAAACATTTTGAATTGTATAGCTCATACAATTACCTGCTGCTGTAAGCTTGCAAATTTGAGTATTTACATCAATAACATAGTGGGAAATCTTCATATTTTAAGTGTTACAGAGATATAGAATTAAGGCACAAATGCAGGCCTGAAATCATACTTTGCTAAATGATCAAAAATGCAGGTTAGTACATATAATTGACTTATAGAGTGCTACAATACCTGGTTTACCAGTCAAATGGAATATAGCAATAGCCGATGATGTGGGTGTGGTATATTGAAGATTTACCCAGGACTGGTGTGATTTAATCAAGAGGGCAAAGCCTGAGTGATTAAAGAAAGCCAACTGTGGGTAAATCCTCAATATACCACACCACTGGGTCGGTTATAGTTATATGCAATGACATTTTTTAAGAAAAACAAATTACTTTTCTTAAATAAAGCTTTGTATAATGGTGCTGTGGTGTTCTTCTGCACTGTTTGCTGATTGTGCTCTTTGATGATATACTGTGCATGCATATGAAATTTGTGTTCCAGGCTTACGTAGTACATCACTGGTTTACCAAGCAAGCAATGGAGAAAGGACAATCTTCACTGCTATTTTTTGTGAATGAAAAAAATGTTTATCCTCCCAACAGTTTAGACGTACAAGAGAGACATTAAAATACAAGGAAAATCAGGTATGATTTAGTTTGTAGAACGTACTTCATTTTTCTTGCATTTTCTGTGGTCTGCTACCTCTCAAACTTTTATTTAAAAAAATGTGAATATGTGTACATTGTCTAAAGGAAAGGAAGTCTGGAACTGAAATGCCTGTCATTATTTAGTGACTGTTCCTCAGTGATTTGTCGGGAAAAAAATAGAAATTTTATGAGGAAGAAAGTCACTAAATAATGACATGCATTTCAGTTTCAGATGTTTTTTCATTTAGACTAATGTATGTCTACCACAAAACAATAGAAAGAAAATATCTGGCTGCTCAGTGATACTTTAGAGGCCAAACTTTTATCGTTGGTATAGTCTCGATTTACAACAGGCATGCTGTTTGAGCTGACGAATCAGCACGCTCCTTTTGGAATATTAATAGCCAGTCATTGTATAATATACATTTTACAATAATTAAACATGATGGCACTAAGAACATGTTTTGAAATCCTCTGTTTTATGAGCTATCCTAACAAAAAGAACTCATAGAACAGGGCTGGTGTGATGGCATCAAGTACAGCACTTACCCCAGATGAAATTCATCCCTTTTCTTGGCTCATTAGGTAGCCTAAGTATCATGCTGTTTCTCAGACACACACACACACACACACACACACACACACACACACACACACACACACACACACACACATATATATATATAGCTAGATATGCTAATGTATATCTACATACAGACACACACACACACACACACACACACACACACACACACACACACACACACATTGACTTTAGTGGTAACCACATTTATGTTGATCACATAACTGGCTAGGATTTGTTGCTATCACTTGAGATAGCATTATGTGAATTTATCATGACTTGCATCACTTAAGACCCATATACAGCCAACATTTGTCTGTTTAAATCCTTGAAGAATGAGCTCATTCTCCAACAAATAAATGAAATTCATTCAGGAAGCAGTTATGTCAAGTATATAATAAATAACAACAAAACCAATCTCAAACATGTTTGATTGCCTTTGTTATTTTTTATTTATTTATTTTTTGAACATTCTGTGTTGTATTTTATCAGTTATATCAAGCTGTATTGGCACAGCATTTAATGCATTTCCTGACAGCAGTTGTATTATTTAAAGTATTTTAAGATGCCTTATGATTGCGTGAGACCTAACTAAAAGATGTATAGTTGCAGAATGACATGTTTAAATGCGTATGGCTGACAAACAGTCATCAATGACATGTTCATAAGGAAACACACTTTGTATGTGCAAATGAATATGCAAGTGCCCTGGCTTCTGAAAGCCCTCAGATGTGGCTGTAAACAGTGAAGAGGAGTATGCAAATTAAGAAATTAGCATACCTCCAGAATGAAAGGCACAATGAGAAGGCAGATAGATACAAAGTCAGGTACATGTAAATCATCTACAGTCAGTACAGGTGTAGGGTGATAGGGCGAGAGAATGGGTACTATATAAGGTCATAATACTGACTGCGGTTTCAGACAGTCATACCAGTTGGTATAGGTAAGGGAGGAAAACAGCAGAGGGAGTACATTTATTGGCATGATTCCAGTAACTCCTGAATAGGCTTGTGATGTGTATGAGTGTTTTACAATGGAAAGAAACAAGCAGAAGCTTGTGACTGATGGAAGTATGTACCATCAAGAACCTGCCAAGAACATACATATAAAAACAAAGTGTATATATATATATATATATATATATATATATATATATATATATATATATTTTTTTTTTTTTTTTGGTTTTATATTTCACCAAAAGCTTCAAAACAATACATTTTAAACCATAGACATGCATACTTACAATACCAATGACTAACGCTTTCCTGTAGACAATATATACCCAAATGAAATGGAGGGCTACGCACCCTACACACCTCAAAGTGGGGGGCTGTGCACCCACACCCACCCTATATACTAACACCAGGATTGCATTACAGTGGGGAAAAGGGCATATACCATTTACTTGCCATATAGTACTCTACACAGTGCCAGTACTTCACTTCAGTGAAATGAGCTTTCAGTAATTTTAGCTTTCAGTGTTTTGGTCAGGGTGAATTCAAATTCAGTGAAATGAGCTTTCAATGAAACAAAGTAGACCCATATATATATATATATATATATATATATATATATATATATATATATGGGTCTACTTTACATGGTTGACTTTTCACAAAGTTGACATTCATATGTCCGAGACCACATAATCGACTTTCAGAAAGCCGCCCATGTAAAATAACACAAAAAACACAACGAACACTTACCTTAAAACTGTTAGCATGGGGGACAAGACCCCCCGCACCCCACTGTAACATAAATATACCAACTCCGAGATCGCACTACAGTGTGGAAGAGAGAAATTTCCCCATTCCGCACTGTACGGAGATAGCGGTTCCCCATAGTCAGATTTTCAAAAGTCGATCATATGGTCTCAGCCATATGAAAGTCAACTTTGTGAAAAGTCGACCATGTAAAGTAGACCCATATATATATATATATATATATATATATATATATATATATATATATATATAAACATATAAACAAACTGAGCTAGGCTACTGCAAATGCAGTCACTGTGGAAAAAAGATATGGAAGAGAAGCACACCATATTCTATTTAGCAGAACACTGCCGCACACCTGATTCTATATGTCCCAAGGTACTGAAAACAGTGGGATAAACTTCCATTGCATGCCATCAGTGCAACTCCGTATCTACCTTCAAATATAGTTTAGACAATTGGACACGTACCGTAAAATTACACTCCATGGCTTACAGGCCTTACCATCTTTGAAATGGTTATTAGAACCCAAGGATAGATATTAGCAAGACACTCATGGCCTCTAGTCAAATAGTTTTGTACTTCCTTTGACTCCTATGGTAATATGTGACCTTAGACTACCAATACCCTGTCATCTTAAACTGTGCAAGATGTCTCAGCTTACGTATCTGTTGAGGTGGTGCAATCCCAGGGATTGGAAGCAAACCACCTTAAGGCAACATCACATGGAAATATGACCATGACCTAAAGTTGTGTAACCTCTTTTCAACTGTTCTTTCAGTGAAGTCCAGCAAAGTGATTTTTGGGGGAGTCCATACAACAGAAGAGGTCATCCTTGATATGACCACAAGAGAGAACATTAATGACTTGTGTTTGTACTCCATTTGGACTGTTGATAGCAAATTTTCCAATCCAAACGCTGTACATTGTTCATGGTTGAACTTTCATAAGGTGCCACATGTATGCCCTCTGATGACAAGAAAATGAAAGTCACCTAGATAGAAATATTTAAAAAAAATGATATGGCAAATGCATTGGATATGGTGCTGCAGCCAGTCTACTGTCAATTGTCCATTATAATCATTGTGAGTGTTTTTACCTGACTCCAAACTCAAAGGCTGCTGGTTCTATCTGTCTAAAGTAGTATGATAACAGATGCAGAAACATAGGTACAAGTACAATATTACAGCTTCAAATGAAGCTTTTAACAGCAACAGGATTTCTGTTAGACATTGAGGTTGCCTCTATCTCTGCTAAGCTGAAGTCTACATTTGTTGCTGAGAGACATTTTATAATGTCTTTTGACTAGTTTTGTCATAGATAGACTCAAGAAATATTATACCAGTTATTCAAAAGTGCAGCATGTTTTGCAGATGCTCTCCCCTCACTCACTTTGGAGCATTGATGATCTTATAGCCCTTGGCCTTCCATGCAGCCAAAATAAAATCAAGACTCAGCTCAGACATCTCAGATCTCTCCTGACTAAATGAAAGTTATACCTTTGAGAGCTGTCCACCCTCATTCAACATGAGTGAGACATAGTAATGTTTGCTTGGGGAGCATTGATAAGAGGCAAGACAGCTTCACTTCAAAGCAGGGGCACTAAGAACAGGGTAGATGTTTAAAAACAACAGTCAGCAACACATCAGACTTCCTACAGGTAACAACACATGCATGCATGCTACAGATTCTTCATATATTTGTGCCAGTCGGTACAAATATCTACTCTTCACTTAAAAGTCCGATCATAATGATAAATGTTTGCAAAA